>NC_063435.1:585634-817102 GCF_020379485.1 Brassica napus | reverse complement strand
TATTCACTAGTTGTTTTGATAAATAAAAACACAGTGCAATGTTTAAGTTACAAGCTTCCATATGATGAAGCTAAGTGCCTCACCAAACGTTATTCTTGCTCAAATGGAAAAATACAATCAAACTAATAATCTCTGCTGATGTATAGGCAAAAAGGTGCAATTTTTGTTACAATAACAGAAAGTTGTATGAATGCTTTTACAGATTACACGAGCATACTATGCAATTAAAGGAACCCATTTTGCTAACAAGTTGAAGCCAATCGGATCATTAGATTAACATATATATATCGTTAATGAGCTCGCTAATCTCAAGAGCAGAAAGTCAACGAAGACGTTACAAAAAAACAGAGACAGATGAGGTATAACCTTAAAGTTTCGTGTCTCGACGATGTCTTTGAGTCCATTCATTGGCTGGGAGAGATGCGGAGAAGAGAGCATTTTTTTCTCTTACTTCAAATCCCAGAAGCTAGTCCACAGAACAAGAACACCTTTAGAACCAGAACCAATCGAACCACCAAAAGTGTTCGTCGTCTTTACCATTGTTTACTTACCCTCAGTCCACTTCATTTTGATTCTTTTTTTTTCAAAAAGTCGCTTTGGCCGAGTGGTTAAGGCGTGTGCCTGCTAAGTACATGGGGTTTCCCCGCGAGAGTTCGAATCTCTCATGCGAGCGACGTAATTTTTATTTATTTGATTAATAATTTCTCCATTTTGATAAACTCAAACGTCTATCATATTCTGGTATTGATATTATTCAAACTATGGTACTCAAAACCTTACTCAGTGGATGCGAGCCCAGTAGTATTAAGCTTGAAAAGGCCCACTAAAGGCCCAAATAATCCAAACTAGTGACAGCAAGCTGACTCACTAATAAACATCGTTATCATCCATTCACTCGCTCTTATCACATTACCAAACCCTCCACGCTCCTACACACTCCACGCTCCTCACTTTACCAAAGCTCCTAAACAAAACGACGCCGTATACTCCAAACTAAACCCACGCGCGCGTCTGAAACATACATTTTCTATATCCCACTTGACTCTTTTCTCTCTTTATTCCTCCTCTTCTCCTTCTCTCCTCATTTCCTCACCAAAAAAAAAAAAAAAACTCAATCTCTCTCTCTCTCACACACTTTCTCTCTCCAATGCGGCAACACTAGGCAGAGACCAGTACGTCTACATGGCCAAACTCGCCGAGCAAGCCGAGCGCTACGAGGAGATGGTCACTTCATGGAGAAGCTCGTCACAGGCGCCACACCATCCTCCGAACTCACCGTTGAAGAACGTAACCTCCTCTCCGTGGCTTACAAGAACGTGATCGGATCCCTGCGCGCCGCGTGGCGCATCGTGTCCTCGATCGAGCAGAAGGAAGAGAGCCGGAAGAACGAGGAGCACGTGGCGCTCGTGAAAGACTACAGATCTAAAGTGGAGACGGAGCTCTCCTCCGTCTGCGAAGGGATACTAAAGCTTCTCGAGGAGAATCTGATTCCTCTGCGGCGGCGAGCGAGTCGAAGGTGTTTTATCTGAAGATGAAGGGGGATTACCATCGGTACATGGCGGAGTTTAAGGCCGGTGAGGAGAGGAAAGCCGCGGCGGAGGATACTATGGTTGCTTACAAGGCTGCTCAGGTTATATGAGTAAAAATTATTATTTAGTTTATTTTTTAATTAATTAATTAATCTCGGGGTTTTATTACAAGACTGATGATGGTTTTGTTTTGTCTTTGTTTTGTGAATGTGTTTTGGTGATTAGGATATTGCAGCTGCTGATATGGCGCCTACTCATCCGATTAGGCTTGGTTTGGCGTTGAATTTCTCGGTGTTTTACTATGAGATTCTTAATTCTTCGGACAAAGCTTGTGACATGGCCAAACAGGTTCTGTAATAAAAAAATTACTGTCTTGAGTTTGTTGTGTTTAGAAGAGTTTTTTTTTTTTTTTTTATAGATGTGTGTTGACTTAAAGGGGGTTATTGACTACTGCTTGGCTGTTGTCTCTGTAGGCTTTTGAAGAAGCCATAGCTGAGCTTGACACTCTTGAGAAGAGTCGTACAAAGACAGCACTCTCATTATGCAGCTGCTCAGGGACAATCTTACCCTCTGGACCTCTGATATGCAGGTTAGTAAACTCTCTTCTTCGCATCTTAGTGTGGATAGGAATTTGGTCAACCGTGGTCTGATGCATCACATTGATATTTCGAGAACTGTGTGTGCTGAGTTGTTAATATTCTTTGTTCAGGAGCAGATGGACGAGGCATGAGGAGCTTGAGGAAGGGAGAGTGTTATGAGCCGTGTTTCCGCCACCAATTTTCGATCTCAACATCCCCCGTAACCTTTGCTCAAAACTGTTGAACCAAAAAAAAGTATTGAAGTGTTAAGTGTTTATGAAAATTTATGTGCACAGCTTGATGATGATTGATGATCTACTCTACTTATTTAATATTGTCTTAAACTATGTTCTCTAAGGATTTGTCATCTCTTGACTTTTTGCTTAAAACCTTCTTTTTCGTTATACTCGAATCTTGATTCGGGGAAACCAAAATTCTTGGGGGTTGTGTTTTGTGGTGAATGAAATTTTACTTCAACATAGAGCAACCATAAACGTGCTCACACGTATACAAGAATCGAAGAAGTGGAATCTCGTTGCACAAGGACAAGGAGATGCATAACATCGAGATTGTAGTTGGACCACTAGGCTGCATTGTATGCATGGAACGATACGAAGCCCATTTTTTTGTATCATCGTAATGGCTGGGCAGTGGGCATACAGCTGAGCCCATTTTAATTATTATTTTTAGCTTCTGATCTTCCTTTTTGGCGTTTATCAGTCGAAATCCATCGTAATGGAATTTCAGTTTAACTCTCATTTCGATTGCATAGTCGAGACAAGTGGATCAGTAGCTGGCCCTATTAGTCAAAGATAACATAATGAATTTTTAGGTTCGTTCATCACAACTGGCAATACATTGCCAACTATGAATGATTCACTAATATACATTCAATCGAAAAAACATTAAAAAGGACATCTTACCTTCTGAATCACTGTTGAGATAGGCTTTACAGGCTATTACCAGACGACGTATCTTTTTATACGTTTATTTCTTTCTATTCATACTTTGTGTCTATCAACATTATTTTATATTCACTGACAGCTATTTCCAACGGGTTTATTAGCAATGTCCAGCAACGGTAACAACACCAATAATATTCACAAAACTTAATCAAATTATCAGGTCAGGCACATGGGATTAATCATCGTTACTGTTTATAATATTTATTTGCTATATAATAAGATAACTTTTACTATGCCAAAGTTATATAAAAGGGTCGTTGTTGTATATATATAAGAATTAAAATAACAAGTGGATTGTTTGACAAAAAAAAAATAACAAGTGGATTAAGGTAATGAATGGAGACATCTGATTGCGGAATTCAAGTGCGGAATTTGTGAAGCAATTAATATTTCACCATTCACATAGTGCGTATTTGTGATAACGAAAAAGAAAATTAATAAAGTTACCATTCACACAATTGATTAAAAGCGGTGCGTATTTGCTGTGAAAAACGCACTTGTCAAAACCCAAAACAATTTTTTTTGTTTGCTCTACTTTTTGGAATAACGCACTTGTCATGGTTCCACGTTTTATTATGGTGCGGTACTTGAGATAGCTTTGCGGTTTTGCTTTTATTTATTTATTGTGAAATTACTTTTTAATAGTAATAATTAATTTAAAACAAAACAGATTTATAAGAAATACATGTTATAGTCATTTATTAAATATATGGTTGCACTGTTTCATATAAATTGATTATGGTTTCGAATGGTGACCATCGTCCCGCCCCGCTCCGCAGTTAACAGTAACAAAAATCTTTACATATACTATATATCTATACATTTTTATACTGTTAAAACCGCACTGCAGTTGAACCGCTTGTTCCACACCGCTCAAACCGCAGTCACCATTCGGAGCCATATGTATAAGTTATAATTAATTTCAGTATCAGTTCAGTTCGGGTTAAATATTTCAGGTGACATGTAGTTTGGGTAGAGGGCTAAAAAATTCATATAAAAACATACAATTTTTTGGTTTTGATCAATTCATGTAGTTGCAGGTTTAGGTCAGTTTGGATAATAAAATGGAACCGTCAAATATCCAAAATAAATCATTGGAGTTCGTATATTTCGAGTAGTTTGGATAAAATATTGAGTACTTTAATTATATTTTGACAATTAATATTTTTTATATACTCAGATATTCTTTTTGTTTTCGGTTTGGTTTTGGATCTGTTTTTTCGAATATATAACATAGAAACTGTTCGAGTATGTAATGGTTTCGGTCCAGTTATGTTTCAGGTTTTTTGTTTTCGTTCCGTTTTAAATTTCGGTTCCCATTTCTTTGCTCATGCATAAACTTAACCTATGCTATAAATACTTAACCATAAGTTATAATCATTAAACTCTAAATTCAAATGTGAAATATATATTTATTGTATATTATATTGTTTCTATCCGGTTAAGGTTTTTTTTTAAATATGATATTATTACTAAGCAAAAAAAAAATAATTTATAATTGTATTAGTATAATTATTTTACATAATTTTTGTTCTATCAAAATAACATTATTTTTTATCAAAACCGCACTACTTTTTTTTATCAAAACCGCACTACTTTTTTTATCAAAACCGCACTACTTTTTTTTATCAAAACCGCACTGTTTTGTAAGAAATCCGCACTTGTCCCGCAAACCGCATGAACCGCAGTTGCAATTCTTGATTCTTGAACTAGACATGTTAGCTGTCTTCACACATTTGTCACGTCATATAACATTAATGATCTTTGAAATCATATTATTACAAATATTGGATTCTCTCTCCAATTATATTTATTCACCATCCAATCACAGCTCTAATTAACTAATCAAGGTTAACTTTGTCTAATTTAACGTTACATCATGGTCTGTGGATTGTCTACTAAGCAAAGTCAACATAACAAAGATGTTAAGTCTTCATCCGACTAATCTTTACGATATCTATCTTCCATATGTTTAAATCGATTTACCTTCTAAAATATGTCAAATTGTCATTATCGATACACATAATACAATCACAGATTCAATTTTGTATGATTTTTTTTATTTTTTGGAAAATGTTATTAATGCTTCGGCCTCGGAGAGTACACCCCATGTTCCAATTATGCGTTTGCATGTTAGTCTGCATATATTACTATACTATATTAAAAGATATTAGAAATCTTCTTTAATTAATACTTCATATTCTCTCCTTTTATAAGTCCTCTTCCATTTTTCACAACTTCAGAACTCTCTCTCTCTCTCTCATCTCATAACCTCTCTCACTATCAAGAATAAACATCTTCTAAAGAGAAATGGGTTCCAAAAGTGTCCAAGTTTTCTTGATAATGGCTCTCTTCGCCACAGTTGCACTTGCTCAAGCCCCAGCTCCCACTCCCACAGCTACTCCTCCTCCTCCCGTTGCTACTCCTCCTCCTGTCGCTACTGTCGCTACTCCTCCTCCAGTGGCCACCCCACCTCCCGCCGCAACCCCAGCTCCAGCCACCACTCCACCACCTGCCGCGACTCCAGCCCCTGCCACCACTCCACCATCGGCTGCTCCTTCTCCATCTGATGCTCCTAGCGCCTCTCCCCCAGCACCAGAAGGTCCCGCCTCGAGCCCTAGCGGACTTTCTCCAGGGCCTTCAGAGGATGCGCCTGCTCCTAGTGCCGCTTTCTCTCCAACAAGGCTTTCATCGCCGGAACCGTCTTCGCTGCTGTTATGTACACCGCCGTTTTAGCTTAACATCTTTTTATTTTTCACATTTGTTTCAAATTTCAGATTTTCATTTTTTTTTCTTTATTTATTCCCTCAATTATTTCAAATCTTTGGTGTTATGTGAGTATTTCTTTTATTTTCGTATTTCGCTATTTGATCATTTAAATTTGTATTATACTTTACGTGTATTGTCGGACCGGGGTAAGTGATTCATGGTGAGAACTAATGGAACGTTGACACGTGTAATTTATAATGGGAAGTGTGTGTGTAGAGGAGTGATCTGTTTATGTAAATCCAAATCATAGATTAATAAAATAATTTCATAATCTTTCGTTTAGTTTAAACGAATTCTTAAACTTGAAATTGGGTGGAAAAGAAAAGTTCCATATATAATTGAGGATACGTTAGATTCGAGTTTAGGCCATAAAATTTATTATGGGCTTCAGCTTAAAATCAATTGCGTGATTAATGGAGTAGTCTATCTATCTTATATATTACTTAGCCAAATCTCATTACCACCTCAAGAAATGGTTAGACAAAAAGCTTACAGTGTTACCAGAACAAAAATGTTGGGCCATATCAGTTCAGACAACGAGTCCACCAGTTCAAACTTTTAAAACTTTATTTACAACCTCATCACTACTCAGCCTTCGGAGGCCATTTCTCGGCTATCGTGAACTCCAAGCCATTTCAAGTATCAACAACTTCACACTAGGCTTCAACTTTTTTTTTTTTTTTTGAAAAAACACTTGGCTTCAACTTTTTCGGGCTTAGATTAATATAACGTGTAGCCTATAAGAAAATATTTCAAGTCTATTAGAGATTACAAATTGGGAATGTTTATGCAGCGATATTAGATCGTTTGCTTCTTATATACTGTATACATATATAGGCTACACTAATTCCTAAATTTACAGGCCAACATGTTTGCAACTTTGCATCACCGTATTAATTATTTAGTCTGGACAAAAAAATCTTTAGTCAGATGACTAAAAGTCAACAGAGATGACTTTTCCCACCGGAGTTTGGCGCTATGTATCTGTTTCTATTACACGTTTAAGGTTTTTTGAACTAAAAATAGATATAAAATTATTCCAGTTAAAATTTTTAATACTTCCTCGTGGATTCAATTTTATAATACTATATCTTTCCAAAAATGAATATATTGTCTAGTATTTGTTTGTTATCTTTCACCTATATAGTTTATATAACATATATGTCATTGCATGCAGTCATTGCATGCAGGCACGTAGTCTGCAACTCTGCGCATAAAAACGGTGGGATGCACGAAACAGAAGAATGTGTTTCCACCCGCAAATGATTAAAATATACATCGTATGATTGATCAATTGAAATCTGGAAAGCCAGTAAATCGATGTATATAGTTATCCAGTTATGCAAACCAAAACCTAAGCAATGCCATGTTTGGTGAATGGTGAGAAATAAGCATATATATTAACATCTTCTCTGGTTTTGCAACCATTAGTTTATGAGCGTGAAGGGACTCGGCTCTATATAGATGAATAAATTCTTAATTACAATATGGATAAAATCAAATGAAAGTTAAGTCCATGACAACAGCCAGTGTGGACGTAGTTGGCGTATTGAGGGAAGTCAAAGATTTGGTATATCATGATTAAGTAACTGACTCATGGTGCGTTAATAGTAAAATAAATCATCTTGAAAGCGAGGGTTTCTTGCTAGTTGCTACTGCTTTTTTATTTAATCATCATATGAGACTATATATGGTAACCATTGATGTTTAACAAAACAAAAAATGTTTTGTTTTCCATAAAATGTCGACGATAAGTAGACAAGTAACACGGGTTCAGTTTCTATAATCTCCCTATTATCATTTTCTGAATATATTGTGTGTGTCAACACGTATCTGCTACTCTTTTATTTGATCATTTTATAATTTTCCAGAAGCTCGGGGATGGGAGAGAGATACGACGAATCAGACGGTGTAGAGAAGGCGAAGATTCCTCTGTTAAGGGGTCAACATGAAGCTGAGGACGACGGAGATATATTGGTTGAGACTAAGAAATTATGGCGTATCGTTGGACCAGCTATATTCACCAGAATCTCGACCAACTTGATCCTCGTCATCACGCAGGCCTTTGCCGGCCACCTCGGCGAGCTAGAACTCGCAGCCATCTCCATCGTCAGCAACGTCATCATCGGCTTCAACGTCGGCCTCCTGGTATACACACACGCATATAAAAATCTTTATTTGGCTTACCTTATAATGTTTATATATCAAGAAACTATAAATTCTCTTATATGCAGCTTGGAATGGCGAGTGCGTTGCAAACGTTGTGCGGTCAAGCGTTTGGGGCGAAAATATATGACATGTTAGGAGTGTATTTGCAGCGATCTTTGATTGTTCTCTTCTTATTCTCCATCTTGCTCCTCCCGATGTACTTCTTTGCAACTCCCATTCTTAAGTACTTTGGCCAGCCTGACGACATGCATTGCCGAGCTCTCCGGTTCCATCGCTGTTTGGGTCATTCCTATCCATTTCGCATTTGCCTTCGTTTTCCCTCTCAACCGATTCCTCCAATGCCAGCTCAAGAATAGGGTATATATGTCACAACTTTAACCTAACTCATTTGTGTTTCATTTAGATAAATATCACTCACAATGACAATTAATAATCACTCATATGTTCTTGATATTATTATTGCTTAATGGTGTTTGGTTGATACTGTATTACATTACCACCAGGTGATTGCAATATCATCTGGAATAGCACTTGCAGTTCACATATTTGTGTGCTGGCTTTTTGTATACGGTCTTAAACTTGGAGTCATAGGGACAATGGCTACTGTTATAACGTGTCATGGTGGCTAAACCTCATCATTTTATTTACTTACACCACCTGCGGCGGTTGTCCGCTCACTTGGACTGGTTTCTCCATGGAAGCTTTCACAGGACTTTGGGAGTTTGCTCATCTCTCTGCCTCCTCCGGAGTCATGCTTTGGTATTACTAGTTAAACACCACTTTTGTCGCATATTTTTTTTCCATTTAGTTTACGATATATAAAAACACAAATTCTTATGGTATGCTTTTTCGAGACAGCTTGGAGAGTTGGTATTATAAGATTCTAATTCTGATGACTGGAAATCTGGAAGATACAAAATTGCTGTCGACTCCCTATCTATATGGTACGTTAATTATTGATATATAGAAAATTAATATACTAAATATATGGAAAACTATCATATAATAGTTTTTAACTATTTTTAATAATAGCATTGTTCATCGGCAGCATGATGATAAACGGACTGGAGCTGATGATTCCAATTGCTTTCCTCACCGGGACAGGGTAATCTTATACCAATCTCTCGTTTTTATTACTATCGTGTGGATACTTTAATTTTTGTTTAGTTTGGTTTATATTATTTTTGTAGCGTACGAGTGGCCAACGAATTAGGAGCAGGCAATGGAAAAGGAGCAAGGTTTGCAATGATCATATCAGTGACACAATCGTTAGTCATCGGAATAGTATTTTCGGTGCTTGTTGTATTCCTTCATGATCAAATTGGTTGGATTTTCTCTTCAAGTGAAGCTGTCATTAACGCAGTCAAGAATCTTTCTATTCTTTTAGCTTTCACGATTCTTCTCAACAGTGTTCAACCAGTTCTTTCTGGTACGCCACAGAGACAAAATCAGTTTGTGTGTTATTCCAAAAATAAACCGGGTCACTGGTGGTGAGGTGACTTTTATATTTTTGATTAGGTGTTGCCGTTGGTTCGGGTTGGCAATCATTTGTGGCGTATATAAACTTGGGAATTGGGATGCTATTATTTCATTGGACTTCCACTCGGATTTGTCATGGGCTGGATTTACAAGTTTGGTGTTAAGGTAAACGCCAGTTTTTATATAATAAAACTCAATACTATTTAAAGGTTAAGTTCTTAATCTATATAAGTATGTTGCTTGTAATGTTATATATGTTATAGGGCATTTGGGCCGGTATGATATTCGGAGGAACCGCGATTCAAACACTGATATTGATTTTTATTGTTATGAGATGTGACTGGGAAAAAGAGGTAACTAAAAAAAAAAAATTTGTTTTGTGCTTATGGTTCAGGTATATGGTTAATTCCATGCATGTCTTTTAATGCAATTGTTTCGTCTTTTATTTCAAATGTATAGGCACAAAAAGCAAGTGTGCGCATTAACAAATGGTCTATCTCAGACTCGGAAGCAAGAAACTAAAGTAAATTGTATACAGTTGTAAAATAAAGAGTCAGGCACATGCGCTATCATTATATCCTCACATGATTTGTAACTGGCAACTGGTAGAACGGAGAAGCATATATATATGTGGTTTGGTTTTGTCAACCGTAACTCGAGCAATGACTGATTTGTGTTCCTTTCCGAATACGAAACTAAGTCACTTTCACTTTGCAATTTTTCTTGATTAAAAAGTTATTTGCATATGGTATCACTCCTGTTTAGGATCAAGTTAGAATGTTAGATGATCCAAAGTTTTGAGCATAAGGTGAATATGATTTAGAAGTCTAGGAAAGATGGGTACATGCATGGCAGTTTTGTGGACTACAATAGATCAATATATGAACTTACCAATTTTAAGTGTTAGGTTTTTATGGTCAATTTTTGGTAAAGCAAAACATATTCTAGAGAAGTTTGAACAGACATTGTTACGAAAAAGTTTGAACGGACATGAACGATAATGTGCCAATTCTGTAACAGCTTTGTGAAAGTAGTAGATCCACGACATTCTTTTAAAAGGGTGATAAAGTGGATAATTCTTTCAATAGTTTATGAGAATAAAGTGGCACAGCCTTATATAGAAGAGGGAACTTTAAACAGTATGGAATAATATCAAGATAGAAAAGGGAGTTGTTGGATCTATGATATCGAACAATGTGGACGTAAGTAGCATAAATAACGTGGGAAGTTAAGTTGTTGAACAAAGATGATTATGAAAAAGGTAACTGTTTAAATAATATACATTTCTATTACTTTATCGTCAAAATTATACCAGCAGGTAAGAGAATGTTAATTAAATAGACAATATATAATGTGTGATTAGCGTAGAACAGAATTTAAAGAAAAATATAACAGAACAAACAGAATCAGAATAGAATGTTGATTATGAGTCTATGACTATAATAAATAAATCGCATAGTAGTATAGGGCACTATTTCATTTTTATTTGGATTGGTGATTTATACCTTAGATGCATCATGCAATATTATCAGCGGTGGCTGGAAATTATAGATAGAAAAGCCCAAAATTATATAATTTTAAAAACAAAATATATACACATTATATAATCTTTGACTCGTTTTTCTAATATTAAGAGGTATTGAAACGATCGAGAAAATAAAATTGTACTGATCTATAAACGTTGTTTCTGCTTTAGATCTAGCTTTTTCGTTTTGTAATCAGCTTGTTGTTTTCTCCGGTGTATCAGAGTTTTGCTATGTTCTTCTACCCAAATTTGGTTGAAAGTTAAATTGATATAAAAAAAATTCATAAAACATTCGCATAGTATCTCTTAATAATTTCTAAGATCCGTTCTCTGAAAAAGGTCATAATAAATAAGTAGAAAACCAAAAGGACAAACTGCATGTGGTATATCAGGTATAGGCTGTATATATACAAATAAAATTCTTTATGAATTTGTTCTACAAATGCTTTAATTTAATTTAATTTAATTTTTTTCGTCTTATTGAAAACAAACATGCATGCTAAATTATTGGTTGAATCGGGACAAGATATTAGTAAAAAACAAAAAAGGCCTGACCGCGCGCATGGTGGCCGAGTGTCCACTCAAAATGCTTTACTCTCATATGGACTCCTCACTCCCATATCTAGTCTTCACTCTCTTCCACGTTCTTTACTTCCGAGAAGATGATAGAAAGAGACGACACATCAAAAGGTATAGAGAAGGCGAAGATTCCTCTGTTAAGGGATCAATATGCGGCGGAGGAGGAAGACGGAGAAATAAAGAGAAAGATATGGATAGAGACCAAGAAGCTATGGCGTATAGTTGGACCGGCCATATTCTCCAGAGTCTCGACATACTCAATCCTGGTCATCACTCAGGCCTTCGCCGGCCACCTTGGCGAGCTCGAACTAGCCGCCATATCCATCGTCAACAACGTCATCATCGGCTTCAATCTAGGCCTCCTTGTATTCACTCAATACAAAAACATTTTTCTACTTATATTATAATGTTTAGTTTATAAAATAAACTCTATATATATATATGAATATATATGCAGCTTGGAATGGCGAGTGCGTTGGAAACGCTGTGCGGTCAAGCGTTTGGAGCTAAGAAATATGATATGTTGGGAGTGTATATGCAGCGTTCTTGGATTGTTCTCTTCTTATTCGCCACCTTTCTCCTTCCTATGTACTTATTCGCGTCTCCAATTCTTAAGTTCTTCGGTCAGCCTGAAGACATCGCCGAGCTCTCCGGTGTCATCGCCGTTTGGGCCATTCCTACACATTTCGCGTTTGCCTTCTATTTCCCTCTCAGCCGATTCTTCCAATGCCAGCTCAAGAATAGGGTATGTAACTAAATTAAGAGGTCGCAACATAAGTGGCTATTAGTCCCCTGGCGGTTAATTCTTAATGTGTTTGGTTGATATATTTCTTACAATACCAGGTGGTTGCAGTTGTGTCTGGAGTGGCACTTGTAGTTCACATATTTGTGTGCTGGCTTTTTGTATACGGTCTTAAACTTGGAGTCAAAGGGACCATGGCTACTATTAATGTGTCGTGGTGGCTCACTGTCTTAATGTTATTTGCTTATGCAACTTGCGGCGGTTGCCCGCTCACTTGGACCGGTTTCTCCATGGAAGCTTTCACCAGACTATGGGAATTTGCTAAGCTCTCCACGTCCTCCGGTGTCATGCTTTGGTAATAATTCGCTAAACGCCACTTGTGTGGCAATTTTTTTTAAAAAGTTTTGTTTACGCATGGGACCACAACTTCTTACAGTAGTTTTTTTATCAAGTACAGCTTGGAATATTGGTACTATAGGATTTTAATCGTGATGACTGGAAATCTAAAGGATACAAAAATCGCTGTCGACTCTTTGTCTATATGGTACGTCATAGTTTTGGATTGATATGTATATTAGATATGATTTTCACAGATTTTATAACATATTAATTCATTGGCAGCATGTCGATAAATGGCTTGGAAATGATGATTCCACTTGCTTTCTTTGCGGGGACCGGGTAATTGATTATATATATATATACTTTAATTTTCGTTTAGATCTCTGGTTAGGCTAGTTCGTGGCTTAAGCAGTCCTTAATTATAATCACGTGCTCTTGTAGCGTACGAGTGGCGAATGAGTTAGGAGCTGGCAGTGGAAAAAGAGCAAGATTTGCAATGATCACATCAGTAACACAATCGTTAATCATCGGAATAATATTTTCGGTGCTTGTAGTATTTTTTCATGATCAAATAGGCTGGATTTTTTCTTCAAGTGAAACTGTCATAGAAGCAGTCAATGATCTCTCTATTCTTTTAGCGTTCACGATTCTTCTCAACAGTATCCAACCGGTTCTTTCCGGTACGCTATAAAACCATTTCATTTTCGTTTTGTTATCTCAAAATAATTCGGGTGAACAGTTGTGAGAGGACTTTTGACTAGGTGTTGCGGTTGGTTCGGGTTGGCAATCATTCGTGGCATATATAAACCTGGGATGCTATTATTTCGTTGGACTTCCACTAGGATATGTCATGGGCTGGATTTTCAAGTCTGGTGTCAAGGTAACCCTATTTTTCTTTCTTTATTTAATATCAATATTGCAATTTGCAACGTTAATCTCGTTATATCTATAATTTCATTGCTATAGGGCATTTGGGCTGGTATGATATTCGGAGGAACCGCCATTCAAACATTGATTTTGATTTCTATTGTTATGAGATGTGACTGGGAGAAAGAGGTAACTCGAATTGTTTGTTTTGTTGCTTTTGTTTCGCTTATATATATGGTTTATTTCATCTTCATCTATGTGTTTCCAATACAATTGTTACATCTTTCTTTAAAATTTGTAGGCACGAAAAGCAAGTATGCGCATTCAGAACTGGTCTGTCTCGGATGCAACCAAAAAAAGCGAAGAGGACCCGAGACAGAAGGACTAGACATTGCGCAGGGGAAACCAGTAAGCGGCATACAATTTCTACTTGCATTTCTCTGTTTTTTTCGGTTTGCATATGCATTGTCCCCTCTCTTTAAGGCTTCCCTGAGCAACACTCGTCCTTTGTTTTATTGAATGAAAATTCAGCGTTAAAACAATCATTTCAATCACATTTATAATGACAAAAAATGGCCAACTACTGGACCGGTGTAATATCTGGTTCGGTTTTATAAGACGAAACTGTAGCAATGGACGATTTGTTTTCTTTTTATGAATGTTAATAGTAGAATAAATAGAGTGAGCACACTTCTACGTCACAAATCATGATGTAATCTAAGCTACAAGTCCATCAGTCCTCATGACTAAACCATATAGGCGTGCTCTTTGGTATTTTAAAAGATATGGAACTACAAAACACATTCACAATCACACGTTTAAAACAAATTTATTATTCTGTTTTTTTTAAGCAGCAGAAAATCTTCTTAGAAATCATGATATAATTTAAAGTCAGCAACAAAGGAATGATTGATCATTCAGATTATAATGTTAATGAATTACAATTCGCAACAAAGAAACGAGAAATAAACCGGAAGAAAGAATAACTCATTCTGATTGGCTGGTGAACAAACGACGCGGATAGCAAAGTAAACAACTCATCCTGATTGGCTAAACAAGCAACGACGCGGATCGCATAGTTACAACCAATATCAACCGTCGATTAGCAAAAAGATCTAACGGATGAGAATAAATAACTCATTTATAAAAGTACACACCACAGCCTTCACTCTCCTCATCAATCACATCCTCTCACTAAGCAAAAAAGAGCAAACCTTTTCGAATCTCAAATGGCTCGTACCAAGCAAACCGCGAGAAAATCCACCGGAGGCAAAGCCCCGAGGAAGCAGCTCGCAACCAAGGCGGCGAGGAAGTCGGCTCCGGCCACCGGAGGAGTGAAGAAGCCGCACAGGTTCCGTCCCGGAACCGTGGCGCTGAGGGAGATCAGGAAGTACCAGAAGAGCACCGAGCTTCTGATCCGCAAGCTCCCCTTCCAGCGTCTTGTCCGCGAGATCGCTCAGGACTTCAAAACCGATCTGAGGTTCCAGAGCAGCGCCGTCGCGGCTCTGCAAGAGGCGGCGGAGGCGTACCTTGTGGGTTTGTTCGAGGATACGAATCTTTGCGCGATTCACGCTAAGAGGGTAACGATCATGCCCAAGGATATTCAGCTCGCGAGGAGGATCCGCGGTGAAAGAGCTTGAAGACTCTTCGTTGATGGGCAAATCTGTTTCTGGGATTTTAGTTTGTCTTTAGTTTATGTGTTCCTTTGTTGTAGAGCTTGGCTCGTGTTTTGTTTTTTTTATTTGTTTAGGATTAGTCTCTGTTAACATAGTCGTGAAGGTGTTCGTCGAAATGTCCCAACGAGAATCTCTCTTGTTTAATATAAAAAAACTATTTGCCCAGTTCTCTTGCTATTCTTTTTTGTTTTACTTGTCTGGTGTGTTAAATCATTCAACCGTTTCTCTTTGTTGATCAAAATCATTATCTTAGAAAAATTGAGATAGTTACCGAAGGTACATAACACTAGTCACTACATTACCGAAGCATGTAGTTGTAGTCACCGGTCTAAACCAGACACAGAATCCATTCGGTTTTGAGAGAGCACACAAGGGACATGATGTTATAATACATCACTGGTTATAATTTTTATGAAGAAGGAAAGGTACGTGGACTAACGGTTTGACTATTCCACCGGGAAATGAATCACGTAACTTTGACCTCTCGTTATTAACTAGCTTTGGTCGAGAAGATACTATGACTAGAAGAAACACGTGGGCCTTAAGGCCCGTTATAATTAAATATGGGCCTATTGTGATGATATCTATCTGGCCTAGTATAAGTGGACATTTTGCTCATCCGCATAAAAACCCTAGTTCTTCACTGCCGTTTTGCGCCGCGAGATATTTATCTTTCATCTTCTCACGCAGGCAGCTGTTAGTGCCAGTTTCAATCGGAGACTATGAAGGTTAGCTAGCTCATCTTCTCCTTCGATACCCTGCTTGAGTTGTATGTGTTATTATATTTCATTCGATTTTGTTTTGTATCGCAGTTCAACGTCGCGAATCCGACCACTGGATGCCAGAAGAAGCTCGAGATCGATGACGACCAAAAGCTGTAAGATCTTTAAATTTCAATTTATTGTCCTTACAATAGACTTGTGATTGGAATCGATTAGCTTTAGTTTAGTTTAAGTTAATTGAGTGTACAATGTGGAACATCACCTGCTGTAATATCGAAATTGGACCGACATGAACTGTCGTGACAAATGATTTAAGTTTCGGTTGTTATGTCGCAGCCGTGCTTTTTACGACAAGAGGCTTTCTCAGGAAGTTAGCGGAGATGCTTTGGGCGAGGTAAAAAATAATAATATTTACTTTAGTTGTCTTTAAAATGATTAATTTAATTTGTGTTTTAATCTATATTTGCAGGAGTTTAAGGGGTACGTGTTCAAGATCATGGGAGGATGCGACAAGCAAGGCTTCCCGATGAAACAGGGAGTTCTCACCCCTGGTCGTGTCCGTCTCTTGCTTCACCGAGGCACTCCTTGCTTCAGAGGACACGGAAGGAGGACCGGAGAGAGGAGGAGAAAGTCTGTCCGCGGTTGCATTGTCAGCCAAGACCTCTCTGTTCTTAACTTGGTTATTGTCAAGAAGGGTGAGAAGGATCTTCCCGGGCTTACCGATACCGAGAAGCCGAGGATGAGGGGACCTAAGAGAGCTTCTAAGATCCGTAAACTGTTCAACCTTGGAAAGGATGATGATGTCAGGAAGTATGTAAACACTTACCGGCGCAAATTCACTAACAAGAAAGGTAAGGAAGTGAGCAAAGCCCCCAAGATCCAGAGGCTTGTGACTCCTTTGACTCTTCAGAGGAAGAGAGCTAGAATTGCCGACAAGAAGAAGAGGATTGCTAAGGCTAACGCTGATGCGGCTGAGTACCAGAAGCTTCTCGCCTCCAGGCTTAAGGAGCAGCGTGATCGCCGTAGTGAGAGTTTGGCCAAGAAGAGGTCTAGACTCTCTTCTGCTGCCGCTAAGCCCGTTGCTGCCTAGACCCCTTTTAAGATTGAGATGTTTCTTTCTGTCGAGTTCGTTTCTGTTTTCGTATTTAGAGGTTCCCCAGTTGCATGAAAACGCCATTTTGAACGTCTCTTTATGGAAATTTCATTGTTTCAGTGTTATGCTATATTCATCTTTCTAAACGTGTTGATTTAAAAAACTTCACAAGTTAATTATGTTATAATTATCATATTTTACTATTTTCTGAAGTTCATAATTTTCATAATTTTTGCTTCATTCATATACTTTAAACAGAGGAAGAGATATAAGTTTATTTTGTAAATCATTAATAACTAATAAGTATTCTTAAGCTTTATTATATCAAACTATATTTTAAACAAAGGAAGAGTTATAAACATGCTATTAAACCAACTAATATTATTATTTCGAATTTTATTTTAATATATAATTTAATAAAATATTTATGAATAAATTAATATATAGATATTCAATTTTTTTACCAATCTTTAGTTACCATTATTATATGTAATAGGAAACTTTTACCTCTTTTTCCTTTTTATTTGAAAATCAAAACTCAGTCAAACTGTGGTTTTTAGTTTTTACTACTATTGCTACTCAGTAATTTTCCTTATTTGCTTTCGAAGTTCTGTTGATAAAAGGAAAACTCAGTGCTATGTGTCAGTAAACAGATAACTTACCGGTGAAATGTAGCGTTATTAGACTCTTTTTAAACCGTTGAAAATTTCACTCAACATTTAAATAAACTGTTAATTGTTATTGGGAAAAAGCTAGCAATAGTAATGAAGGATGAAACAATTAATGAAGTCTAAAGATCTTGGTATTAAGAATATTAATTCGACATTCAACGCATACTACTTATATACGAATGTGGTTCGTTTAAGCAATCAGCATAGATCCTATCAGATTTATATTCGGATTACTGCAACTGTTCTATTAGGCTAAACATTGCTCATCTGTTGACCAAATATTTTACCACAAGGATTTTAGCTCATTGAACCCGGTTTACTACTGATATGTTCAAACCAAAATCTGAAGGCATCGTCAAATCAGTTAATAAACTAACAGTGCATGTTTTGTTGATTTGTTCCATTATGAGATGTAAAATTTTGGTCAAAACTCAAAGCTATAAGCCTAAAATGAACAATGCAAAGGAGATAACAAGTACTATATAATAAAATGAACAAAATAAAATGAAATGAAAGAAATGAGAGGAAAGATTGAAGTGACACATTGAAAGAAAGACTAGTTTCTGAGCCTCTCCTCTGATATGTATCCTCCTATTCTGTCTTCCCCACTCTGTCTTGTTCCTTTCACATTCCTCTCAGTTTACCATTATACCCCTTATTTACATCCCTCTCTCTTTCTCTAACCATAAATGCTTCTTCTTCTACTTGTCTCTGTGTTTCTTATCATAGACTCTTGTTATTTTCCTAGACCCAGCCTCTCTCTTTTGATTTCAAAGTCTTCAAACTTTCTCTAGACTCACATGAAAGTTTCTACTGTATGGTGATAACTCCCGACTTCCAAAACCAGCATGTTCACTACTTACAATCCCACCCTTCTTCTCCTTCTCCTTGTTTTCATCTCTCCACAAGTCTCATCCTCTCTTCAACCTGTCCAGCTTCCAAGTTCTTCTCAAGTAATCAACACATCCTTATCTTTCTCTCAAATAATTTGTCCTCATTTTTCCACTTTGATTGCTCCAAAGTGAATGGTTTGCTTTCTGATTCAGGTAGCTTTAGTAGAAGTTAAAGCGAGGCTAGGTTCTAGACCACCAAGCTGCCACAACAAATGCAATAGCTGCCATCCTTGCATGCCCACTCAAGTTCCCACTCTCCCTGGTCGCACCCGAGTTGACCCGTTTGCCGGTGGATTTGTACGGCCTCCTTCCTCACTAACCACCGTTCTTGGTCAATATTCTAACTACAAACCCATGGACTGGAAATGCCACTGCAATGGTCATTTTTATAACCCTTAAATCTCCATCATCCTCTGGTTTTGTTATTTTTTTAGTTACTTAAAATTGATTTTGAATTATTGAGAGTAGAAATGTCCTTTGGATTCTTTGTAAATCTAAGGCTCAGTTTGTATATTATCAAAAGTTCTTGATAATTGCCTTTGCAGAGAGATGTAATTGCGGCATTCATATCTTTCAACATTTTTTGGTTTTTTTTTTCAATTGAATTTACTAATATAAAGTCTGTCTTCTTGATTCCTTAACGTTTGCATGTTCACAATTTATTTCATCAACTTTTAAGTTTTGTACTGACAAAATCCTTTTGAGCTAAAAATGATAATTAACCCAATACTTTACAGTTTGTTTTTAATACAAATGGACAGATACATATTCAACGTATTCTGTAATTTAAATTATGGAAAGAATTGAATAAGATTTAATTTGAATGGTACTACTTATAACTAAAATTTTGGAAAAGAATGAATACGATTTGATGTGAACGGTACAAGACACTGTCAAAATTGATTAATCAATTTTGTCTCACCTGCCTTGATGTCCTACACGTTACTGTTTGAGTCTCTTCTCGTGAATCTGTAGACCCATATCTGAGCAAGGCAAGGCTCAGTACAATTATTAGTATCGCTTTTAACTTCTTTTTTTTTCTTTGTTTTGTAGCTTCACAGTAATAAAGCAACCGATTAGCAACAAAACATGTGCATTAATAAGTTTTGGTTTTTACTGTTAATCAACTATGAAACCAAAAATGTAACTATTTCCTCTTGAGAGTGATTTTTTTTTTTTTTGCCAACATGACAGCATCACCATGCAGCTTCATGTTTATAAGTTTGCTTCACGAAAAAAAAATAGAAGAGATGGTACGATTATAATTGTGTGTCGAGTATAGCCGCAAGTTTTTATCTAATCATCAAACGACAAAACCTAAAACGGAGTTTAGTTTATGAATCCTTTAGAACATTACTTACTTGTGCTGGGCGGCTGGCGATAGCAGAGAGACACTCGAGGAAATGTTGGGGTTTTGAGATCATCAATCATGGATTGGTCTTGGATCGTCCCCGGAGGCGCCGAGCTCCAGACTCCACGATAAGCTCTGTGAAATGTGAATCGACGATTGTTTGTTTGGTTCTTGCGTGTTGGGAAAATATGAGGTTATGACGTTATTTTAACTGGATATAGTTCACACGATGCGTTACGTTTGTAGCAATAACTTATGTTATGACATATACTCTGTGAGATAGAATCGTACAAATATATTATATAGTCTGACATATCTAGCAATAACTTATGTTATGACATATACTCTGTTGAGGTTGTACTTTATGCGTTTCAGTAATGTGAAAATTGTTTAGAAAATGTATTCAATATTTACATTTTTTTAGTCGGCCATTCAATATTTACATAAACCTTTAGAACATTGGAGGTAGAATGTGAATTCATGTTGGTCCAATCTAATAACGGACAAAAACACATGTAGATAATTTGACATTCGCGATTGGATGAATAAAATCTAAAACATAACAAAAACGTGCGTATTTTGATCTAGTCTGGTTTTAGTTAACCAAAGTTATACGATCTTGTCTGATCTCGTTAACCCCAGCAACCTAATGAAATCCATTTTATCAAAAACTAACATATTTTAATTTGGTTTACTTTCGTGACGGTTATAAAATGAAACTAGACTTATGTTTGCATGCGAACATACACACGTAAGTTTGTTACACATACATAAGTGATGATGATGTCCGGCAGAATTGTAAACATCGCAAAACAGATATAAACAGCTAATGCAAGTATCGTAATTGATACTCATTCTGTTTTAAAATAGTTTCATGCGTATTTATTTTTATTTTTTAATTTTTAATTACAAATATATTATTTTTATGATTAACTATTTTTATAATTTATAATTAATTAAACTTTAATAAGTAGAGTTATAACGTTGTAAAGAGTTACTCCCTTAGTTTCAGTTTAATTGTCATTGTATAGTAAAAATTTTGTTTCAATGCCGGTTTATGATTTCAATACAAAATTTATTGATTTTTATTTCAGTTTATTTTTCTATTGGTTTTACTTAGAAAATATATAAAATTAAATATTTTGTTAATCTGTGTGTCTAAGTACAAAACGACAATTAAAATGAAACCAGAGTTAGTATAACCTAATAAAAATACATAAAAAATATATTTAACAAAATGAAAAGAGTACGTAGCAATACATAGTTTATAGTATTAATCACACTGGAAAACATCATTATCAAAGTTAACTAATTGATTTTTAAAAAATATTATTACAAGCATCAGGGGTGGACCAGCATCGGACTTTTCCCGCAGACATCGCCATTAGCGAGAGTGATAATTGCGATTTACCAAACAAAAGTCTATACAGAACACAAAATCGAAAAGACAAAGCTTTATCCTTTTCTTGTTTGTTCTCTTTGGTTCTGTTCCAATCTTTCGAGCTGCCAAGTCTTCCTTTCCTTTTCTTTTTGGGATTGTCTTCTCCGGTACGAGGTTTGTGGATCCATCGTTCTTTCCCTTTTGCCCTTGTCTTAATCTCACTTGTTCTTGAGCTAATTGGTCATTAAATCGTTCTCAGAAACTGAGCAGTTCGTGTTCTAGTGAAAGCTCTTAACTTTTTTAGCTACTTCTATTGAATTTAGAAACTCTTTTGATTCATAGTCAACGAGGAATTGCTATTAAGCATCAGATCCATTCAAAGTAAGAAACTTTTTGTTTTATTTTGTTCTGTAGATGGACCAAACCAAATTCACTAGATAACATGTTCACTTTCCAGAAGATGGCTTTGACTTTAACCGTTTTGATTCTCGCCTGCTTATTGTCATTAGTCTCACCAGACGCTCAAGGTGATGATTGGTTACTTGTCTTTATCTCATTGAGAGAGATCTTGTATTTAATTGAAGTAAGTATGTTTACAGGGGATGCGTTATTTGCGCTGAGGATGTCCTTACGCGCATTGCCTAATCAGCTTAGTGACTGGAACCAGAACCAAGTGAACCCTTGCACTTGGTCTCAAGTCATTTGCGATGACAAAAACTTTGTCACTTCTCTGTAAGTTGGATTCTATAGTGTCACTCACTCTCCAAGCAAGTTATTTATTTATTTATTTATTTGCAGTACCTTGTCAGACATGAACTTCAATGGAACTTTATCTTCAAGAATAGGAATCCTCGGAACACTCAAGACTCTGTAAGTTTTTAACTTAGCGTAACACATCCTACAAACAGATTCTGTCCTAAGCGTTTTTGCTGTTATTTCTTTTAGTACGTTGAAGGGGAATGGAATAGCGGGTGGAATACCGGAAGAGTTTGGAAACTTGACTAGCTTGACTAGTTTGGATTTGGAGGATAATGAGCTGAGTGGGTTTATACCGTCCACTCTTGGTAATCTCAAGAAGCTTCAGTTCTTGTAAGTAAGCTTTTTGCCTTCCAGTGCTGCACATTGTTGTATAGAGAGGGAGCATGTGTCTTTTTATTCATTGTGTATTTGGCTAAGCAGGACGTTGAGTAGGAATAATCTTAATGGGACTATCCCTGTGTCACTCACTGGTCTTCCAAACCTGATAAATCTGTAAGTTACTGTTCTCTCTGTTTCTATGCTTCCCATCTTTTTAAAAGCATTCTTTGTCTTAATCACATTGTTTTGCAGTCTGCTTGATTCCAATCATCTCAGTGGCCAGATTCCTCAAACTCTATTTGAGATCCCAAAATACAAGTATGTTCCACTACTTTAAAGATGAATCTGTTTTTTTTTTTTTTCACTTCGTTTGGCAGTGATTTTTCAAATTTTAGTCAAATTTAACCGAAAACCAAAACGTCAGTAGAAAATTTTGAAACCGAACTAACCGAAAACCGAATCAAATTTCTTTTTGGTTCACTTTGGTGAGAGTACGACGGACCTGAACTAACCGAATTGCGAACTAACCCACATGCCTAATTTTAGCAGTAATCTGATATGGTTTTTATCAACTGTAGTTTCACAGGAAACAACTTGAATTGTGGTGTTGGTCAACCTCATTCTTGTGTATCTGAGGTTGCTCGTTCAGGTAGCTACATTACTTTGGGATTGGTTGAGCCATATTTTATTTTATTTTATTTTATTTCTGCTGATGGCGCTTGTCTGTGGTGAATAGGTGATTCAAGCAAGCCAAAAACTGGCATTATTGCAGGAGTTGTTGCCGGAGTTACAGTCATACTCTTTGGAATCTTGGTGTTTTTGTTCTGCAGGGATAGGCATAAAGGATACAAACGTGACGTGTTCGTCGATGTTGCAGGTCTGTCATATACTTAATGTTCAAAAAATAACCAGACGGTAACTAGTTGAGACTAGCTAGGCAAATTATTCGAAGTGGTTAACGAATTATTGATTTATTTTATATTTATATAAAATATTTTAGTTTTTAGGTTTAATTATAAAATTATTTTTACGAATTATCAAAATTAGATATACAAAACAAAGGAAACGTAATTATGTGGATTTATCGAACATTATTACTTAATCTAACAATTTAAACTAATTAAAATCAATTTAAACTGATTTAGAACAATTTAAACCGGTTTAGAATGGTTTAAGAAAATCATTTTGTCTAGGATTAATTTGTCGCCTAGACCGATTTTTTTTAGAATCATGCATATACCTATTTGATGATAAATAGTGTGAAATAAAGAGGCTAAAATCTTCAAACTTTATCTCTTAGGTGAAGTGGACAGGAGAATAGCATTTGGACAGCTAAAAAGATTTGCATGGAGAGAGCTCCAACTAGCCACAGACAACTTCAGCGAAAAGAACGTGCTCGGCCAAGGCGGCTTCGGGAAAGTCTACAAAGGAGTGCTTCCAGACAACACCAAAGTCGCTGTCAAAAGACTCACAGACTTCGAATCTCCCGGTGGAGACGCTGCTTTCCAGCGAGAAGTCGAGATGATAAGCGTAGCCGTCCACAAGAACCTCCTCCGCCTCATAGGTTTCTGCACCACTCAAACGGAACGCCTCTTGGTTTACCCCTTCATGCAGAACCTCAGCCTCGCGCACCGTCTCAGAGAGATCAAGGCGGGGGACCCGGTTCTTGACTGGGAGACTAGGAAACGCATTGCGTTAGGAGCGGCGCGTGGGTTTGAGTATCTTCACGAGCATTGCAACCCTAAGATCATACATAGAGACGTGAAGGCTGCTAACGTGTTGCTGGATGAGGATTTTGAGGCCGTGGTTGGTGATTTTGGGTTGGCTAAGTTGGTTGATGTTAGGAGGACTAATGTGACTACTCAGGTTAGAGGAACAATGGGTCACATTGCTCCGGAGTATCTATCTACAGGGAAGTCATCGGAGAGGACCGATGTTTTCGGGTATGGGATCATGCTTCTTGAGCTTGTGACAGGACAAAGAGCTATAGATTTTTCACGTTTGGAGGAAGAAGATGATGTCTTGTTGCTTGACCACGTATGTAATTTTATTTTATTTATTTTTTGTAACACAATTAACCTTTTATTTACTATTATAATCTTTTTTTTTTTTGGTTTTGGACAGGTGAAGAAGCTGGAAAGGGAGAAGAGGTTGGGAGCTATTGTGGATAAGAACTTGGATGGAGATTATGTGAAAGAAGAAGTGGAGATGATGATACAAGTGGCTTTGCTTTGTACGCAAGGCTCACCGGAAGATAGACCGGTGATGTCTGAAGTTGTGAGGATGCTGGAAGGAGAAGGTCTTGCGGAGAGGTGGGAAGAGTGGCAAAACGTGGAGGTCACGAGACGTCACGAGTTCGAGAGGATGCAGAGGAGGTTTGATTGGGGTGAGGATTCTATGAATAACCAAGATGCTATTGAACTATCAGGTGGGAGATGACCAAACATCAAATCTTGATTTTACTGTAAAGTTTTTTGTTTCAAACATTTCAGTAATGTCAAGTGTGTACATGTTTTGTTTTCATGGGCTATCTTTGACTTGGATACTGTGTAAGAGAATTGGGCACTACAATGTTTGATTGTTACCTCTTTTGAATAGTTTTATTTTGACTTTTCTCGTTGACTCCAACCTTGGAGTAGTCGTGCATAATAATGTCACTTGAGATTTGTCACACTAGTCTTGTATATCTAATGCGATTTCTCTTTCCGTTATAGGCGTGGGTTTGAATATTATAAATAAATATTTTGACTCATCGAGAATATACTTGACTACGTAATACGTATCCTATCATGGCTAATCAAAATAAAATCTGATTTAAATATCCAAAATGTTTAGATAAAACATAGATACAAACCAGTTGACAAAGAAAATGGATACTAACATGTATTTGTCGGGTCACTCGATCTTTGGCGAAAGAAGTCAAATTATATACTCAATGAGTGAGTGAATACATTTCTTTAACCTAACGAGAGAGATCATTTGATCTGACATCACATATCTGATTTTATATTATTAAATAACTACTTGCCCTCTTATATTTATCGTTAGCCAGACGATCATATGGTTCTTTTTTTTTTTTGAATGAATGTAAAATTTATTCAAGCAAAAAAACTTTTTACATCAAGTGCATCTGTTTTTTTGATTATATACTCCTATCCAAAACCAATGAAAAAAATAATTCTATCTCCTTCTTCTTTATGGTGGGTCTGAAACAAGTCTTGTACCAAACCAAGCTCTCAGTCCCTTCTCCAAATATTCCTGGCCTTGTGCTTTAACTGCCAAAAGCTGAAGCCTAATGGTTTTATCAACCAGTTTACTTAACAGTCTCGCATCTCTCGGTTCTTCTCCATGCCTTCTTGCATTTCTCTCCCACCATATGTTATGAAGAGCAGCTTGAAAAGAGTATCTTAAGAGGAACATCTCCGTAGCTGGATAGGCCGAACCAGATATTATCTCCACTATATCATCCCACACTGCAGTGAATTTCTCCTTTAGAATTCCTCTGACTAAACATTCCCACACAGCCAAAGAATATGGGCAGCTGAACATATGGTTCTTTCAATTCTTCCATTATTTGTTCTTGGCCAAGCAAAAAGTTATGTAGTACATGATCATGCATATAACTTCATCAATGATTATGCAATAATGCAACAATGAAACTCTAAATTGTGTTAGCTGGAAATTTGAATACATGTTCTTCACATGTGACATATAAGCTTCTCTCTAGGACTATAATTTCATTGTGTTTGATCTCTGCTTTGTAAGAAAGATAAAGATTTTTTTTGTATCTATACTCATACATGATTCGAATGTTTGTAATCAGGAAGAGTAAACACAAAAGATCCAAAAAAACCTAATTACAACTAGAAGTGACCTCCACTTCACAAAAGTCATCTCTATATATAAAAAAAAACATGGCGATAAGGTACAAACATATGCTAAAGAGTAAAGACATTGATACAGCACAAATACGAGTTATGAAACCTGTACTATACTGTACATGCTACAACATGAACACCCATACATATTATGTTTCTACAATATATATTAATATGCAAATAAATTATCCAACAAAGCACAGTACTCCCAAGCGTAAATTCGATTTCGAGTTCCTCCAAAACATACCAGCAAAGGCTAAGGAATAATGTCGGAAAATATGGAATCATCCAATAGATGATCAGGCCATGCAGCTGAAGCTGAAGCTCCTGACTCTTGACTTGAAGAGGTGAGATTGCTATTGACATGTTCAATAACATATTGGTTTCTAATCATATCATCACTCACCGCAGAGGAAGGATCAAGAGATGGTAGCATGTTCTGGTTAGAGTTGGTAGGATCCGAGAGCCAGATTGGAGATACTGGTAAGTTCTCCCTTTCATTACAGAACTTGAAGTGATTGTCTTCAGGAATTTGGGGGAAAACAGAAGATGGTCCAATGTTGGAGTTTAGGGTTTTTAAGGATGGTAAGCTGTTAAAGTCCTGAAGATAGGAACCAAGGTCTAGATTGTTGCTGGTAATTTCTTTGAAGGAGGCAATGGAGTTAAGGAGACTGAGAATGTCAAAGTCATTAGGGTTGCTAATGTTGTTACTCATGGTAGGTGGTTGGAGAAGGTATTGGAACAACTGGAGTTTGGCCATCTCGGTTTGGAGTTTCAGTATAGTTTGGTCTTGACCATTTGGAAACTGTTGCTGCATATCAACAAAACCTCTTAAGTTAGAGGACAGAGACATGAGCTGAGATAAGCTGGAGAAGATATCAGTTCTAGGCAGGTGAGTCATTGGGTCTATTCCCATTTGGATCAGCTTTTTCTTCAGATGAGTGTTCCAGAAGTTCTTGATCTCGTTGTCTGTTCTCCCCGGTAAGTGGTTTGCAATCGTTGACCACCTTATAACATCATCATCATCATAAGTAATCAGTACAAGAACACAAAACGTTGACTATTAAAAATAAAAATAAAAATCAGAAAATTAATTACTTATTTCCAAGAACTGCATGAAGGTTCAAGATAGTTTGTTCCTCGTCTGGAGAAAATTTCCCTCTCTTGATGTCAGGTCTCAAGTAGTTCGTCCATCTTAGCCTACAACTCTTCCCACACCTGTTAAGACCTGCAGAGAGAGAAGCTTAGACTCAATAAAACTTAAAATAGGCTTATAACAAAATCTAAAAGGTACCAGCAAGCTTAGGAAGAGCTCTCCAGCTACTATGGCCATGTTTTTGGACATAGTTCACAAGTTTCTCATCTTCTTCAGGAGTCCAAGGACCTTTCTTGAGACCAGAGTCATCACTAGAAGGAGATCTTCCCATGTTCGCTGATCTCCTGTATCTAATTAACAACGGTCTTGTTTCTCTTTTCTTCCTCTAATACTGTTATTTCTCTGAGGTTTGGTCGCTTGCCTCCTCTCTTCACAACCACTAACTGCTTCTTACTTCTATTTATATTAAACCTAGCACCCTTTTCTCTTCATGTCCATTTCATCACGTGGTTCCTTCCTATTCGTTTACCAAAACAACCATGTCATTTTCACCTTTCAACTCCATTTTTTTTTCTATTTTTTCTCTCACATACGCATCCCCTTACCAGTGTGAAAAAATCATTTAATGTAAATTCTTCTTCTTGTCTTAAGCAATATCAGTATCATCTCGGGAATAGCCGTCTTCAATGGACAAACGGTCAAACACATATCAATTGGTTCTTACTTGTCTTTAATTAAGAAGCAGTTCATCAGTAGCCATCACTATGCCCTAGTACCAAACCCTGCATTTGTCAAGGAGAATAACAACACATAGTTATTGCTCGGTCTCTTCACAGTCCCAAATCTAGTATACAATTTATTTATTTTCATAAATGAGGCTATCATAGAGGTTATTGGAGTTTCCTGTTACTGAAAAGATTCTACACACACATAAACATAGATCAACTTAATTAAGTTAGAAGGTTTCATCATCTTTTTTATGAAATCCATAAAAGGTCTTCTCTGAGTAGCCAGTAGGTAATGATGGAGGAGAAGGGCAATAAAAAGGAACTTGACAGGAGGAAGAAGCTGTTAGCTATATTTTATAATCAATCCAGACAAATCAAAAGAGAAAGGATTTGAAATATAAGTCAGCGCCAATAACACATGGCAACAAAAGGGTGGCCAAAGAGAGACATCTCCTCTGGCACGCAAGATAGGTTTCCACGCATCATCCACTTTCATGGCTGGTTAATTTATGGATTTTTTTTATATACGTAGCCATATTATTATTGCAACCAGCAAAACAAAATTTAAGCAATGAACCCTAGGAGCTATTATCTCTGTAAATGAGAATATTTTATAAAACTAAAATAAGTCCAAAGCTATATTACGTAGCAAATCTGCAGAGTGGGTCTGATATGACACTGTAATTTCTTGTTTGACACATCATGAGAAAGTCCTGGTATCGCAAAACTTAGGTGATACTTACAGAGATTTCCAACCCGTAAATATACCTTTTCTAGGAAGTTAAATGTATCAAATGAAGAAACCTGCAGCAGTGAAAGCGTATCATAACTACAGTCTACAATACAACTTATCCGCATATATATATATGTTTCGTATCATCTTAACTGTAACATAGCAAAATATTGTTTTCACAGTAGAGGATATGCCAATAACAAGATCAGCATGGAAATGTTCAGAAAAAAATATTAATAGTAACATTATAGAAGTATTACTACCATTGCTAACCAAATATTATATTCTATCTCCAATCAATGAGAATCCAATTGATGAAAATTAAGAGATCAATAGTAATGGACATACAAATACGGAGGACAGGTAACAGTGGTAAGTTTTGGTGCTATCAGAAGAATAACTTACTCTATATCAGTGATGGTGACAGGCTAGATGTGATGGATTTTGACCATTAGGGAAGAGCTGGTTAGAGGAGAGGTGGGTGCAGAAAATTATCTAAATCTCCACCATCTTCAAAACCTAAAAGACTTTCTCCCTCGGCCTAAAAAAAATCAGCCAATGGCATATTTTGAGTTTGTCCTTTTCTTATGTGTCTTCTATATAATGAAGATCACAAGTTTCGTGCAGAGTTTCAAACTGAAAGACATCATATCAAGAAACATAGAAAAATCAAACAAGAAATGTTTTACCAAATGAGGGCATCAGAATCTGTCAGTTTCCAGAAGATATTTTAGTGTAGGCAGTACCTGTAGGTGAAAATGAAGCTTTTGTATGGATTCTCAATACCATATTGTCATTTAACTCATTATTCATTCACTGCAAGTATAAACATATGAATACGCATGAAGCTTGACAAATTACCATTGCCTAGATTACCCAACAAATACAACTTTCATTTAGACCAACATGCAAGTAACTATTAATTTTTTCATGTAGAGAATATAGAGCCATATCAGAAGCCTATTAATGAAGCCATTTTGTCAGTTTCATTATACAAGCATCCGGAACGTGTAGGGTTTCGATTCATCGTATCAAAGTGAAATAATCCCATGAACATGTATCCTAGAGTTTAAAATGGTTTAAGCTTGCGGGTATCCTCATGTATACCTAGCTACGAGATATACAAGCCTACGAACTTTCAAATAGGGATTAAAAAACGAGAACTCTTACAAAAGTATTAATTAAATTTAGGGAAAGAGGGATTTGAATTGCTTGTTGCATTAGGGTTCCTCACAGAGTGGACCACAGTCTCGAATAGAGGAAGCAGGTACACAAAATACTAAAAAATTAAGGAAGACACTAGGTTCTTACAAAAGTATTAATTATGAAATACTAGATCCTTTCTCCGCGCTACGCGCGGATAATATATTTTAATTTGTTACATTTACCATTTTTATTTGTATGTAAATTTTTGTATATTAAATTATATATAACTAATTTTTAAATTCGATTTTTTATATATTTTTAGTTTGAAGTAATTATTTTTATTATATGTAACACAATTAACTAATAAAATATGAAGAATCAAGTCCGAGATTTTAGAGTTATGTAAAAAAAAATTATGTATAGAACATAAATTATATTCGTTTAAAAGATTGAAATCTCATCTCGAATAAATTCACGAAAAAAAAAGTACTCCAATAACATACTTGAAATATAAAATCCTCTTTTAAAAAAACGTATTTAATAATATTTTTTACGTATAATAGTTGAAAACTGACAATTGAATATCGGTCTAGAATAATATTTTAATATATCTAATGGTAAAATATTAATTGTAATAAACAAATTTTGAATTTTGTAATATTACATGAATTAGAAGTCTTTAAAATCTAAAATCTATTTTATTAACATAATATATTTTTTTTTCATTTATTATTTTTACATTACAAAATATTGCTTTAGTTTTATTTGTATATTAATTTTTTAATAATTTAGTTTCTTTTAAAGTAATTTTAAAATTATCAAGAATATATTATATTTAAAATTATTTATTTAAATATATCCAAATATAATGTCTCATTTTTATGTGTGTTTGCGTTGAGCATATTTAATTTGTAGTTTGTATATTTAATAACACCTTGTTGCGTGCCGTTCTATAGTTTTAATAAATGTGTTGTCATTTCATTTTTATTACTACTAACATGATTTTTTAGTTATCAGTGATAATATATTTTTAACGTTATGATTTATATTTTATCGTATATTTTCTAAATTTTCATGCTGACTTTTTTTAGAATCATTTTAATTGGATAATAGATTTAAAGATGTAAATAAAACTGTGTATGTTGTAAATTTAGACTTTTTAGTATAACTGAGCACTATCAATTATGGAAATTATATTATGATTTTATTTTACTAAATTTTTCTTTCTGTTTTTCTTTTTTTATTTTTTGTATTTTTACAATTTTATTGCCTTATTCTTTAATTGCAGAGAATTTATATTTCTAATTTTTGTTTCATATATCTTAAAAGTCTTCGGTTGATTTTTGTTTGTTTTCTTTCTCCAATTACAATGTACAATTCGACCATTTTGAGAGTAACATAATATTAGATGTTGATTATCTCACTCCAATTAATAATGCACAGAATGAGAGAAATTCAAGGTGATGCCACTTTACAATTTTGTCCTCATATCTATATAGAGTTAGTCTATAGATTAAGCTATTTATTTCAAAATGTAATCAGTTTTAATTAAAATCTGTAATATTTAAAAGATATTACTTTAGAAAACTGTCATTTAATTTATAAATTTAATCAATTACACGGTAATTTACATAATTTAATTGGCCACACAATATCCAATAAATATAAAGTTACATTGAAATATAAAAACAATTTATATAGTGAAACAAAAAATACTTTTAAACCATTATATTTCAAAACAAACGAAATATTCAAATTATATTGAAACATTAGAATAGTAAGAATCAGAAAAGCTGAAATCTCAACATTGATCATTTACGTCGGCCATGCCTTAAACCATCTCCAATGTATTCCTCTATTTTTTTTCTCTGAAATAGAGGTATTTCATAATAGAGATGAATGTGTCTCCGATGTATTTTTTTATTTTCTCTCCTAAAAAAAAATATTTTTGATATATTCTTTTCTAAGTTTACAAATAATATTTTTTATTTGTAAAAGTTGAAAACCAGCCCAATTTATTTTAGTATTTTATAAACTTATGATAGAGAATTTGCATCCAATAACCAAACAAAAACCCAAAATTAACTAACTAACCAATTTTACACTCTCTCTCTTATTTTCTCTTCCTATCTCTCTCTACCCTCTCTCTACAAAACTAATTTTCTTTTTTTTTTTGGTTATTTCACAAATAACCCCCTTATGATATTATTTACTCTAAATTTGTTTTACAAACTATTATGTAAATAAAAAAATATAATTATATGCATATAAATAACATATTTCACTAAAAAAATGTTTTCGGTTATAATTTTTTAAGTAAAAAGTTAAAGGATCATTTTGTAAAAGCAAATAGAGGAGGTGACATGGCAAAAATATAGTTTCTCATTGGCCGATTATATTCGCCTATGTGGACACTTTATCTGAGGCTTATATCCTCTAGTTTCAATTAAAATCTGTAATATTTAAAAGTTATTATTTTAGAAAATTGTCATTAATATATAAATTTAATCAATTACACAGTAATTTTCATAATTTAATTGGCCACGCAATATCCAATAAGTATAAAGTTACATTGAAATATAAAAACAATTTATATAGTGAAACAAAAAAATACTTTTAAACCATTATATTATAAAGCAAAGGGAAAATTCAAATTATATTGAAACATTAGAATAGTAAGAATCAGAAAAGCTGAAATTTTAACGTCGATCATTTACGTTGGCCGTGGCTTAGACCATCTCCAATGTATTCCTCTATTTTTTAAAAAAAATAGAGGAATATTTTCATAATAGAGATGGATTTGTCTCTGATGTATTTTTCTATTTTCTCTCCTGGAAAAATATTCTTGATATTTTCTTTTCTAAGTTTACAAATAATACTTTTTATTTGTGAAAGTTAAAAACCAACCCAATTTATTTTAGTATTTTATAAAATTATGATATTATTTACACTAAATATTTCTTTACAAACTATTATGTGAATAAAAAATATAATAATATTTATATAAATAATATATTTCACTAAAAAAAATATTTTCGGTTATAATTATTTAAGTAAAAAGTTAAAGGATCATTTTGTAATAATAAATTGAGGAAGCGACATGGAAAAAATATAGTTTCTTCACTAAAAAAATATTTTCGGTTATCTTATATATTAAAACAGAAGTCACAACCTTAATTCATGTGTGATTTTTTTAAAAATGGACCTACTGGACCTATTCCTAGAAAATCATGTTACATTTAATCTCTAGTCTTATCATTTAAATATTGGACATACCAGAATTTTTAATTGGGATATCAATAATTAGATTTAAACAATAGATGATCCATTAGATTTATAGATAGTGTAAATTAAATATTTATAATTTAATATTGTAATACTATACCTTCATATGTTAATTATTTAAATATTTGTCGATGTTAACTTTTAAAATTATAATTTTTTTTAAATAACAAAAATCATATTATCTAACAACGATTAACATTTACTACCTTAAACCAATGAAAACAAATTTAAAATTATATAGTTCATTTTAAAAATTAAACAAAAACTAAATTTTTAATTATTTACTCGATGATATAAATCCATGTAAATAACGATTTTAATAAAGAAATAATAATCCAAAAATATATATAGAAGAAGATACAAATACATGTGAAAGTTTGAAACAATCTATTCAATAAAAAAAATATACCGTAAACTTATTATGTTTTAAAAATTGATAAACACATATATATTATAATATATACCAATTTAGAATTGACAACAAAATATTTATATAAAAATAAATGATAACAAAAACCCGCGCGGTTGCGCGAATCGAGATCTAGTAATTGTTTAAGTAAAAAGTTAAATGATCATTTTGTAAAAATAAATAGAGGAGGTGACATAGCAAAAATATAGTTTCTCATTGACCGATTATTTTCGCCTACGTGGACACTCTATCTAAGGCTTATATCCTTCTTTTATTACTTACTATGGTTCCGGGCTACGACCGGGTTTTTTTGTTTAAATTTAGTTTTGATTATATCTTCTCAATGTTTATTTAGTATATAAATATCATGTATAAACTATAAGTAGCTAGACAGTTATAAAATTATATTTTGAATGTCCTAGATCATTTTGGTGTTGGGATGTGTTATATTTCTCACATAACCATGAGCGCCTTAGGACATTCTATAAGACTTGTTCTTGGTCATACGTGTCATTTTTGAGCATCAAGCTATGACTACTTGTTCTTGGAAATAATGCCAACACTAACCGGATGCTCAACGACAGATATACAATCTGTGATTCCATTTATATACCTGCACCTTTTCATCTGAAATCTGAGTTTTATTATGTCAACTATTGTTGTGTTTTTTGTAGGTCAAGGAACTAAACTCAAATGTTGCTCTTTTAAAGAAGTACGTCATGCCATTTGCTTTTTTTTTTATTGCTGTCGAAGATATGTATACAATTGTTGGAAGTGTTGCTTGTTATTATGTTTGTGGTTGTCGATGATAATAAGGATGATTTTTTTACAGACCTTCCTCTTCTTATAACATTCCTTTTTTTACATGGAAGAAAATGTCTTAAAAACTTCTAGTATGGCTTTTTATTCTCGTCTTTGAAACAAACCAACAATGACACGCTGTTTATTCTCCAATTATATGAATACACCTACTTACCTAGAGTACTTACCGGGTCCTTGTCACTTTCAAACATAACCAACATCAAAAACTTATTTATAGAGAAAACTCCATGGTGGATGACTTTCATTAAACACTTGAGAGGGGAAGAATATCACTACTATACATGGAGCTATGCCAGCTGAAAACTTCTGTCAACAGTATATTGACATTGCCACTTACTTATGGATAAGAGATTGGCGAACCCGAGCACCTGTACCATCACCACCTGCTACCTATCATCATCATTATTGCTACAAACTCAACAAATTCAATTCTCATTGGTAAATGTTAAAGATGTATAAATATTACACACCATGATCTGCATCTTTTCTCTGCATTCTCTTGCACAATCATCCCCTTTCGCTGCAAAGGTCTCAAAAACGCCAAACCTTAACGTACAAAATCATGGTGTTTCACATCTGTAAGATCAAAAACCTGTAAATGTATAGCTACTATGAGCTCACAAAGCATATACAATTAACATAAAAGCAAGCAACAACAATGCAAGTTATAAACAACAATGCAAGTTATAAAGTTTGTCTTTTCATGGTAAGAAAAGTTGTAATCTTGTCAAGTACCATGAAAATTTGACACACGAATCAGAATTTTTAGAGCCAAAACAATGTTTTCCGCCTAGAATCAGAGAAAGATAGAACACTAAGAATCTCATGGCTCTCAAACCCAGATAGATTCTACTTGTACCATATCCTTTAGAACAGAGTGATTCCATTCACTATATAAACCCAAATCTAGTGAAGCAGACTAAAGACCCTGTTCGTATAAGGAAAAAAGTAGCGACCCAGAACTATAATTAAATTCATTTGAACCAACATCAAATCTAATTGAATAGTTAAAAAATGGTGAGCTCGAAAGTTTCGGTCTTTGACATACATCTGATACAAAAAAAAAATCAAAATCAAAACAAAAGACACTTGGAAATGAAGAAACTTTCTGAGAGAAAATAAGGATACGTAGCTTGTAGGCTCGTTTGGAAGTCATGGAGGAAACGAAACTACGCTGAGATGAATCTATCTCACCATACTCAGTTTTACGTTTTCCAGATTAGAGTTGGAGTTAGAAAGTACCAATCTCGTAGTAGTAGTCTCACCGGAGACGTTTCCGCCTTACTTCTGCTCATCAACAATCACGGAAGCAAGCTGCTCGCTCCGAGAAGGCCGAATTAGAAGGAAGAGTCAATGCCCCCTAAGAGTGAAGCGGCGGTGGAGAGATATCTAAACCGACTCCGGTAACGGCCAGTGAAATGGAGAAACTCCACTGCTTGTGTAGGATGGGTTGAAAGGGAGAAGTCACACACATATTTATACTGTAAAATCACCGCCTTGCAGATCGAAACAGAGCATTGAAGACGACGTAGTGGATGAGCGAATTGATGCGATTAAACACGAACTCTTAACTCGGAGCGTTTCATATGGTGAACGAAAGCGAAAACGACATCGACTCGCCAAGGATGGGGGAATGCGACTTTCGTTTCTTGTTCGAAGAACATTAGGGTTAGATTTTCTGAACTGGATTCTGACGTGTCAAAAAGAACTATTTTGATTGGCTGATTTAATTGCTGACGTGGACAGCTTCACTGATGCTCATATAACCCTTTTAGTATAGGTTAGATGTGATGTCACTTAAACCGTTCTCTTCCTCTTATTAAAAAAAAAAAACAACTTGGTTGTAAATGTCAGCTAAACAACTGAATTGCTTCTTCTCCTAAGTTTCTAACCAACGCGTCTAAATTCTCGGACTTTCTATGCCACCAATGAACATAGTTAACCCTTTAATTACCTATTTTACATAAACGTGAATATACCTTTAATAAGGTGCGTAGGGCTTATCTGTAGTTTTAATACTTAAATCTTGGTACTTACACAAGTCAGAGGAAACCAGAATGCGCGTTTTCGGATATGATTAGCATCATTGAGGTTCTTGAAAGAAATTCCAACAAGTTACGAAAGTTGTGACTGTAAAACCAAGAAGAAAAAATGTCAGACACACGTGTATCATCACGCAAGTATGCACACGTATATATACGTATAATTTTCAACATCCTCTTTTCAACTGTTCACATTCTAGCACTAGCATGGAATACAGCGATGGGTACAGGAAATCTGTTTGGTAATTTCTATTTTGTCTGTAGTAATCAAATTAACGGTGGTTACGTATAGAAGTTATTAGTTTTATATGATAGTGGTCTAAAAGGCATTAGTCTTTGTAACTCAAAATATTATTCAAATCCAGAAAGTGAAACAAGAAATCACCATTCAAAATCTTATTGCTTACTCAATTCATTTGGAATACTAAATTAGCACATAGTTTTCTCAACCGTTACGCCCAACATTGCTGGAGCATCTGGTACGTAGAAAAAGCATCGTCACAAGAAACCTCAAGAACATGACAAAATGAAAAGGAAGAACAAGAATGTCTACCATTAATTTTATAAAGTCAGTCAAATACTATATGAACTAAAACGTGTGGTCTTACGTGTTGTTTTTAGTTAACTATCAACCACTAAACGTCATTTTAGGTGGCTGAACTTCTTTTGTGGTGTACGTCGTTTTACAGCTAGAGACAGTGAAAGACATGGATGCTAACAATGGAAGAATATGCCATCCAAGAGCTCTAAAGATGTGTTGTTTTGGATGCAACAGTGATGTCTAGCCTTTAGCATATAATACCCACAGCAACGAAGAAAAACAGATGAAGAGAGTTTAACAAAGTAAAGTTTCTGTATAAATGCAAAAAGAATAAAACTATCGAGGAATGTGTATCTCCTACAAACCAAGTTGCTCAAGGACTAGAGTCAATCTAGATCTTAGTTAGTTAAGGTGCATGTAACTGCAGAGTGTTTGCCCAAAGTCTGGCTAGAGGCAATCTAGGGAATATAGAGAATGCAGGAAATAAAATCATCATAAGAAACCTATCATATTAGGAACACCAACTTAACGAAAATGAAAGCAAATATGATTTGACGATGTCATAATTTTGTCTGTTTTTATCAAAATTAAGCAGTGCCTTAGAAATATATACTATATATATTATTTACCAGGAATTTCAAGAAGGATTACATCTCTTTTTCCATTTTTGTTCACAAGTTTTTGTGTCTCCACCTCCTTTGAGGTATTAATATCATTTGCTTTCTCTGATTATACCTGCCATAGAAAATAGGTTCAAACAGTTTATCTTGAGCTCACTGCAAATCTTAGAAGAGAATTACACCACATAAAAGCATGTTTAGGATTGTCTAACCTCAGTTTTGTTAAACCCAATATAGCAAAGCCCAAACTGAAATCCCCATATACATAGCCCATGAGCTTAGAGGCCACTAGCTATAAACAAATAAGATTGATTAGTTAAACAAGGTTAATTAGGCATCATAAAGCAAGCCAGCTATGTGTTTTATTGGTATTCTATATACATAAACACCTTAATCATCAAACTGGATATAAAATGTATCTATATATCTATATATTATATACTAATAATAAACCAACTACTCCTTATATTAGTAAAAACACATCATCTTTGCTACATATATTGCAAATAGGTAGAATAAAAAAGTTTAGAATCCAAAAAGGATTTGTAGTGGCTATCTCAACTCGGTTCCTGGTTGAGTTTAAGTGCCTTCTCACTAAAAGCTCTTATAGGGGGTTCCAAAGGTCCTAACCTTCACCATATCCTAACTATGATAAAATTAATGTATATGTTTAGTTTTTCACAAATCTTCGCCAACATCTAGACAACATATAGAGTACTTTTTTTTTTGGAAATGTGAGCTTTACTATGAAAAGGAGATGAAGTCAGTACAACTACAAAGTATTACCAAGCAAACGAGATTTGTTCAGTAAACAATCTTAAAATAAGTATATAGAGTCTGTCCAGCTTTCACCTTGACAAATGAGGGACAAATAACACAGCTAAAAAAGCTAATTAACTTTACCAGTCATGTGATAAAGGTGGAACGGTATATTTGTGTGATCTTTTTCGTGAATTATGTGTTTGAAAAATGATATTCCCTACTCCCTAGATAGTTCCTTCAAAATCACCAATCAACATAGCTCAAAACCAGCGGAAAAACCATCAAATTTTGAAAGACTTTTACTATAGTAAGCTCGTCTGTGCTCGAGCAACCACATTTGCTTCATTAAATATTGTAATTGAGTATACTAGTGAGTAGTGACTAAACAAAAAGATGGAAAAAAGCATTTACGAACCTAAGAAATTTCCATGCCACTCGCCATGTTCTTTGAGTTTATCGTTCTGCCTCACCATCAAGCATCAAACAGAAGACAAGAAAATTTGAAAGGCTGTCAAAACAACATTGTTGCTTTTAAGAAGGTGGTAGCTAAAACAAACTGGCTAAAGTGTTGGATCTTTTCACGAAAGTATAAGAGTTTAAAGACAAAAGACTGGGGAAGCTTTTTGCATGAAAAGTAAGTCACATGGCCTGACCCGAAAAGTACGAAGATCTCTGCATGAATATATACGTAAGAATAGGATCCACAATAGAATAGTCATAACAAAAGCATCATAAAAAGCTGTGCATAACTCTAAAACACATGGTTGGGGTTGGTACGTCAGGTCTTTAAAAGGAGTTCCAATAAAGAACATAAAAGCTATCCATAGACAAACGCCTTTAGATCTGCTATTTGTCCTAAGCCTTTTGTACTTATTCTAAATTGATAGCACTTAACATTGAGGAAACACTGACTTATCCCTTAAAGCTTCAAAATTTTCCCTATCTTTTTCAGAAAAACAAAAAACACACAAGAGCTCTCCCAAAACTATTTAACAACACAGAAAGATAAACTGTAGACTCAGACTGATGGATGTGAACAGCACACAGATTACAGATGCCCACCCCCAAAACTTAAGATAATAGTGAAAAGTAATAACAATTATTAAACTCTGCATAAAAGTCTAAAAGTTTGACGATTTCACCTATATAATATTGTGGCAGATAGATCTTTGAGAATATCTTTGACTTAACCTTCAGATAAACTAAATTAGGTGAATCAGCATGAACAAGATCATTGCTATTTCAACTATCTAGTTATTCCAACAACAGGAAATCTGCAGAACCCTTTTTGGACATGAACCAGGAACCATGTGAATCAAAACACAGTTATAAACAAGCAGGACTCCACAACAACAAAACTCTTTCAGCTACCCAACATGATGAGATACCTGTATTGAAGTGAAGCGACCTTCCTTCCCTAGCAAACTCCATATGGCTTGAAAGTGAAACATGGTAACAGAGACTTTCTCTCATTGCCAATGTGGGTTTGAATATGACTTATTATGTATCATTTATGGTGCAGAAAGTGGGATTGTTATATGTGTTGGACATATATAAGTCCCAAATGGCTGACAAGTCCCTTGAATTTAGAAACTCAAGAATAAAATATCAGTGAAATGACCACAGTAGTAGGAGATGGTAGAACAACTCCACTACGTTGTCATTCATCACACAAGAGAGTGGCTTGGAAGAGGAATATATTGATTAGCTTGAAAACTGCATCAGCAGACATAATGTCAGTTAGTGTGAATATGGACCAAATCTGCAAGTCAAGATCTTGTATAGAAAGTGGAATGGATGAGAGAACATTGTTTATAGCCTTTTAAGATTATTATTATATATCATCGGTTCATATACAATCAGATTCCCTATATAGTATAAGACGAAGAAGGAGAGGCCTATAAACAGTAACTAATATCTTTCATGGCATTGTAGACAAACAAATGAGAACAGAATCAAAGACAAACAATAAACTTCATAGAACATTGCACATCATCCTTAAGGAAACTATCTAATCTTTCCCATCACCCAAGTCAGTATATATTACCAGGAACAGTTACAGAAAACCTAGCCAAACTATAAGCTAATTCCACTTCATTTAGATATAGGAAGAGGTAAATGAAATATCCCATCATTTAGATAAGTCAAATATCTCATATAATTAACTGAACTGATGATATATATTGGAATTTTTAAAAATATTTTTAATCATTGTGAACAAGTCTTTTTATTGAGAAAGTCAGAACAGAGCATAAGATTCTTGTTCGACTTTCAAAGGTAAGAATATGTTCTCAGAAGCCGTTGTGTTCTGTATTGGCGCCACTATGTGTGGGATTCTTGCTGTCCTAGGCTGCGTCGATAATTCTCAAGCGAAACGTTCCCGTATCATCGAACTCTCTCCCAGGTACTCTCAATCAAACCCCCTCGTCCTGAGAAGCTACAGAAACTGGTAGAGAAAACTACAGCCATTGGTTGAGGCTTAGGTAAAGTTTAAGCTATGTTTGAATCGTATATTTCTCTTGTTTTCTCAAAAAAAAAAAACAATACTTTCCATCTTCCATAAGAACAATGACAACTGGAGTTCTTACATAATCTAAATCTGTTATACTCATGTGCAATGTTCTAAAAATAGGTATAGGTCTCCGCTTTGGCAAATCAGAACTAAACAAAACAATTTTTTCAAGCGTTTGAAAAATGGTATAAACATCCGTCTAAAGAATAATTTTCTATAAGAAGCTTAACCATTGCTTATTGATTTTTTGAACATTACACACGCAACTTTATATCGTTAATGCATGAGTTGTTATTTGTTCATTATCAAACATAATTTACAAGTAGTCAAATGACTCTGTGGCCCAATGGATAAGGCGCTGGTCTACGAAACCAGAGATTCTGGGTTCGATCCCCAGCAGAGTCGTACTTTTTTTATTTTATTTTTATCGCCATCAACCTCAAAACACTAAAAAACTAAATAAGGAAATAAAAACTTACGTTTTTTCTGCTTGTAGCTCTACAAGACAGCAGATTACTGCTGCTGCTTCTTCGATTACCGCACTAAACGAAGAACAGTACACACCAGCATTCATGTGACGGTTCTAGTCTCTCTTCTTCAATCGGGCGCATTGAGAGTGAAAACAGCTCAAGGAAGATGAAAGAAGCGAGAGAACGAGGGAAACAAGAGTAAAGGAAATAACTCCAAACTACTGACGCGCCTGCCTGTTTCTGTCGGATCCGGTTTATTCCGGTTCGGTATTACTCATCCAATGTTTTTACCAAATTAAATACGAACCAAATGTCATTCTGATCAACACTTCACTTCTCAACAATATTTAAGAAATTGTTAGGTTGTTAAGCACTTAATTATTGATTAGGCTATCATTTAAACCGATTTTCTGAATGCCTAACCAATATTTTTTTTTTTAAATCGTTCAAGAAATATTGTTTCATTTATATCTGATTTACCGTGTAGGCAGAAACCTAATCGTTTTTAGATTACTGTTTCTCATATACTCCTGTCACACTGTTCTGTAAATGTTATCTACCATATTCTATTGCACTTACGTGCTGTTCTTTTACAAAAAGAAAAAAAAAACACTTATAATTATAACTTAGTCTTTCTATAACCAACTCAAATCATCATCTGACACTCTCACTCTGCTCCTGCTTCAGCAGATAAGTCTCATCGTGTTCCTCATCTCCAAAATACTTGACTTCAATCCCAAACTTATCATCCTCTTCTTCTTCATTGAGCTGCAGCATCTCTGACTCGATCAAAGCCTGCATTTTCGCTCTATCTCTGTCCCTAGGGTACGTGCAATACAGGAACGAGTAGATCGTGCAACATATCACCATAGGGATCCCTATAGCTGAGTATAATGCTTTAGCTAGCGATGCTGCGTTCTCTCTGTCTGTTTCAATCTTCATCACGCTTGAGGATCCTTCTGGGATTGGTTTGTATCCATACACGTTCTGAGCAAGCATCCCTACTATAGGAGGAGCAAATGAAGCTAATATCGACTCGAATGATCTGTCTAACGCGTAGATGCTTGTCCTAGCTCTCTCTGGAACAATCTCTGCAAATATAGGACTGTATAAAACCATTTCAAGTAAATTTTTCAGGGATTAAAGAAGATGATTTAAATAGCGCAAAAAAACATTACTACAAAACTAGCACACAAAAAGAAAATGACTAAATTATCACTAAACTAAAAATAATATGATTAAATTACTCCGAACCATCCTAACCCTAATCACTATATCTAAATCCAATATAAAGTAAAAATGTATTTTTCATTTTTAGTTAATACTATTATTATAGTTATTTTTCTGTTTGTGCTAATTTTGAAATTATAAGGTGTTTTAGTGTTATTATGAGGTATTTTTCCAAAGAAAAATATAATTGAAATACATATGCATTTACTTACCCGTTTGTAGCTGAACCATTCCATGAGATGAACAATCCCATGGTGACAAGAGCCAGACCGTGGCTAAAGGCGGTGGAGGGATCATCAGGCAGTCCAAGAAGCAAAATCGCAGCTAAAGGAATGGCCGAGCCAGAGCTTATCTGAGAGAGTATAATCCTACCAGCGTTTGGGAACTTCTTGGCAAGAGTATCACCCATGTAACCTCCAAACAAATGTCCAACAGAGCAAGAGACAGTGAATAGCGTTACTAGAACCGCTGTTGTTTTGTGCGAGAAACCTATAAGCTCTAACCACAACGGTGCAAAAGCTAAAGCTGACCAAGGGAAAGACCCTGAGACTCCCTGAGCGACAAAGATTTGGAAAGAGGGGATCTTTACAACCATCTTGGCTTCTTGTAATAAATCTTTTACGTCTGACTCATGTTTTGTAATGGTCTTGTTACTGTAGTGAGGGTCGTTTGCGAAGAGACGGACTAGTACACCGACTATCACGCTTACGAATCCTACCAATAGGAAAGCGACTCTCCATCCAGCGAGGCCATTGAAAGACTTGGATGCAAAGAGGATAGCGCAGAGATTGCCAAGTATTGAACCTATGTTTGAAGTCACTCCTAACCATCCGAAAGCCATGCCACGGTTACTATCTTCTGTCGAGTCAGCGACTAGAGACTGTATGGCGGGTGTTACAATGGCGAGTCCTATCCCGTTCAAGCCTCTTGATACTGCCACCTGGTTTCAAATACAATCTCAACATTAAAAAAAAAACTAAAGCAACGGCAGCAACTATGTAATAACCCAAGAAGAGATTATCCTTTCCAGACATTTGAACCAATGTTAAAAAAAAAATCGTTATGCGATTTATAGAAGATTATTGATTAACCGATTTTCTGAACGTCTAAACCAATTTTTTAAAAAGTGTGCTACAAAAATAGTTAAGACTAAACGGAAGCCCTAGGTGCCGCCTACACCGATTTTTAGAACACTGTTTCAAACCATTGTCAACTAGTCCAAACATGTTCCACATCAAACTATATAAATCTCAAGACTATGTTCTGTTCTGTTCTATTCTATTCTATTCAGATCTGATTTGAGTTTGACTACAACTAAAACAAGAGAATGATCGGTTACGAAGTCACCACCTGGAAGAAAGTGGTGGAGATGGCGACGAGGAAAGTGGCGGTGGCCCAAAGGAAAGCGCCGAGAGCGATGACGTGTGCACGGTTATGTCTGGAAGATAAGTAAGCGGCCAAAGGGTAACAACAAGTCTGAACAATGGAACGAAACAGAGTCAACGTTCCAAGAGCCGTTGGGTCAACGTGCAGAGCCTCTCCTACCTCCTTGTAAACTCCTGGGAGAAGAGACTCGTCGGCTCTCTCCATGATTCCGGCGAAATACACCAGAACCAACGTTAGAGTCTCCCGTTTCATTTCTTTATGGATCTTGGCAGGATCAGAGTTTCCGGTGAGATCTTCGCCGGATTAGAATATTCGGTGGAATATTCTCTGGATTGAGATAGGTGGTCTGATGCGTCAGGATCGCGCAATGGTATCCCACTTGGTTTCGACGGTGAAGAGATAACTGAAGTCTTGAAAGGTTGACGAATGTAATAGTAGAAAAATAGAAGAATGGAGACCAGAGCAGAGTACGGTCCAGATGTGAACTGTGACACGTGGACGTATGCGATTTCATGGAAACACAGAACGTGGGACCCTACATTTTATGGTCGGATGAAATTGATCTTGTCTTATGATATAGTCTTCCAAGACTTAAGGGGAATCTTGTTTGTTTCCTATTTTAATTTTGGTAATATATCTTGCATAATTCTTGTCTTTCAATCTATTTATCGTAAGAATATATGTTTTCCTTTTTGTGTTTCTTGTGCTTTCTTAATTGTTATCTTGGTTTATCCTAGTTTTGACGTGTCATTTATCTGTTTTATGAAGATTAATAATATGATTAATTTCTTTTGTTTTATTTTATCTAATTAAGTGTAGAATTTGTATTTTTTTAAGTCAAGTTGTTACTAAAACGGATCAAGTTGGCTAATTGGCCGTTGTTTTTGTAGTTTACATTGTAGAATTTGTATTTAGTATATGAATCTGTAGATGTAAAAAAAAATGAATCTGTTTGAAAAATAGTAAATGAATTTGATGATAATTAATCACTTCTTATATTCTTATTGGATAATTTAGTTTTATTATGTATAGAAGTTAAGTAATCTTCACTTTTTTACCTCTTTTACTTAGTTCAAGTTCTTAATGAAAAAATAATTAAATGTCTATTTTCTATAGAAGAATCTAACGTCAAACAATAGCTGATATATACTGGATTTTGGATTTTACTTTAATGGTTAATAAAATAGAGAGATCTTTAATCTTTTATTACTTGACAGAATAAAGAATTAGTTTCTTAAAAGTAGTACTGGTGAGAAATGGCAATATAATTACACCAATTTAGAGTTATGGTATTATGGTAAGTGTTGAATTACACCAAAGAAATGAGCTAGCTTCGGACTAGATGCCCATTAGCTGGTCTAGACCGCAAATGGCCCAAATTATTATATGGGCTTTAAGAGTCCACAGCACTTTGAACTTTTGGGGTTTTAGTCACATACCTCATTGGGTTTCAGTTCAGTTTCTATCTTTATGAAACAGTATCAGTAGTAAACTAGTAATGTATCATAGACTACTACATATAAGAAAATGTATCTATAAGTAAATGTGAATATCGATATACGTCCTTTCAGAATCATCGCCATTATAGTAGCTGAACGCATTGGAGGAAATTGGTCAATATCAATCTTTAAATAACGTGATGAAATTATATTGTAAAAGCAAAACAAAAAGAGTTTCATAAAGCCTCTGAGCTGTAAATTTGATGCAAGACCTCTACTTAACTATACATATGTAAAGAGACTCATAACTGAATCTTAGATCCATAACATAGATATTAGTTAATATAAATACACACACATATATTGACCGGATAAATAAATAAATATGCACCGGACCACAACCGCAACATGAAGTATTAGTTAGTGGTTTTTGTTTTTAGAATTGTTAATTAGTGATTCAGATCATATACTACTACTAGTTAACACTTTACTAGTTTTAAATAGACAGGGACGAGGAAACATGGACCTCGGCAAATCGTAATCAGATTCAGTGAACCTAGACGCATATTGTTGAAGCCGTGAGGAATCAGGAGAAGATCGTGATTAAAACAGTAGCTCCCATTAACTCCAATAATTAAAACTCAAAAAGTGCATTAGACTTTTAAATTGGGGAACATCATTAGCCATCCCAATATAAACGTCTCCTCTCTTGAATTTTCCAAGTGACATCAATACTTACCCTATAAAGTCCCTCCACTAATTACGTCTTGTTCAACGGATTAAGATACATTGAACTTAGACATGTGTGTTTTGTATTCATATTCGTTTCTAGATATAATACGAAATTTCGTCGAAACATTAGTGATGGATCAAGACTTTGCAGACACAAAATTAGACATATTTAACACGATAACATTAGTACATTACAACTACCAATATATATTTCTCGAACTCACACTTACATATTTATACATTGTTTCCAAATCGCATGCATTGTTTTACACAGACCCATGCATCGATCGTCATACTACAGATTGCATGACTTTTATTTAATCACGACCGAGCTTACGTACCAAGGCACTCTACATTACACATACGTACTTAATAATTATACATCATCACATGCCACGTCGCATTTAAGTTACTAAATTGAACTCACATAAAATTCACATGCAACACTCCGTAAAACATGCATGTTGATTAGATCTCAAACTTTTAATCCAAAGCAAGCATCGACAGCTTCTCCGATTGTCAAATAAACTTTGCCACCGATTTTGCTGATGAACTTTGTTTGATTCAGCTTGTGGATCACTGTCCACTTAGGGTTAACGATCACCAGCTGCAACACAAACAAAATGATATTTACTTTTGTCTTTATTTTTTATACAGTACATGGGATTATTATAACTTTGTAAGAACAAAATTTACCTCAACACCATTTTGGATTAGATTGTTATGGAGCTCCACCAAAGCAGTAATCCCCGATGTATCGACGTTTATTAAATCTATAAATTAATAAATAGGAGTAATGTTAGAACAAAAAAAATATTTCCCTATTGTAATTATTTTCGATATATAATAAGAAAAAAAAGAAGGTTTGAGACATCTTTCGATAGTCGGTAAAACAAGTAAATTGTGTATATCGATCATTGTTTAAAAGATGTGGTAAGTTATAGTATAATATAACTTTACATTATTGTATGTAAGTCAACTTACTTGACATATCAAGGACGACAAAGAGGATATTTCTCTTAGCGTTGCTCTTTGTGTTTTCATCACCTTCTTCTTCCTGCCTTATCCATCCCATAATCCTACAAGCAAGCATATTTGCATGGCATGGTTGAATATATGTACTCCAAAAACCTTTTAAATTTGAAATCAAAAAATTTGTATCCAAAGATTTATATTTTATTACCTTTCCTCAATGGAACTAGCATTAGCAAAGCACAACAAGGCAGACTTGACACGAAAAATCAACACTCCGGGAGTCTTAACCGACATAGGATATTGATCAGTATCTGCAAAAGTGTCGGTCCCGGACATTCTCCCTAAGGTTTCAATCCCTGGTCGAATAGATATGAGTATGATCTTCGCGAACGAAATAACTACCTGCACAATCAAATAAACTCTTTCTAACAAATATAATAAGAACTACTATAACTTTATTTAGTGGTATCTAGCTTGCTTTAAACTTCATGTTTATTAGTACCGCAACGAGGAGTCCGATCTCGACAGAACCGAATAAAACGCCAAAGAAAGCTCCAATCAGAGCAAGAAAGTCCAGTTTATCGATTTTCCAAATGTGAATAGCTTCATCAATGTCAATTAATCCCGGAAGTGCTGAGAGGATTATGGACGCGAGGATCGCTATCGGAGTATAGTAGAGAAGTCTCGTTAAGCACTCGAGTGCTACAAAAACTGTAACCGCCATTACAATGTTCGACATGGCCGTCTCACATCCGGCAGCGAAGTTCACCGCCGTCCGAGAGAAAGAACCTAATTAAAGCAAAATTATGAAAAGGAAAAGAGTCGTTATAATTATGTCATGCATATGAAAAACGTCAAACTTGAATAGAGAAATTCATTACATGTATCTATAATTTATTTACGTTTTTTTAAAAATGTTATTTTCTAATAAATCTTAGATTTTAATTGATAAGTTTTAGGGAGTCTAGAAATCAATACGTATGCAAATTATATTCATCCACCAAAAATGACTTTTATGAGTAGTACCTCACGTTCCACTTAAAAAGTGGTCCATAAGTCAATTGTACATAGTAGGATAGTGGTATTTCTATGTTTAGAAAAGATTAGTTAATTAATTACCAGTAGCAGCATAACAAGATGTGAAGGAGCCAATAACATTCATAAATCCAATGGCCACCATTTCTTTGTTTCCATCAAGTCTATACCCTTTAATTCCGGCGAAGGACCTTCCCACCGCAATGGCCTCCTGATAAAAATAGAAACAAAATTAATTAGTTAATCAAATTTGTATTAGAAAATAAGTAATTGTTACTGAAAGGTTAATGACTTACGGTTAAAGCAACAATGGCAACGATTAATCCGATTTTAGCGATATGTCCAAGATGAGGAGTATTAAACTCAAGATCGTTAATTGAGATGGGATTAAGACCTCCTTTGATGTGCTTCACCGTCTTCACGCCATGCTCGTCGGCTTTAGTGAGAAACACCATCAACGTTGACACTACGACGGAAATCAACGGAGCTATTGCTGGTAGCCAAAACAGCTTTTTGTTCTTCTTCCCCTGATATATAAAAATAAACTGAGTGCTAAATTCACTTATAATCGCTATCTATTTCTAGAAATCTCCGCTAAATATTTTTATTGATAGAAGCCACATTACAATGAACTCAAATTTAAGTATATATTTACATGTGTGCTTCTTTGAAATGAACCTAAAATTCTAGATAATAATATCAATAAACACAAGAGTTTGGTAAAAGATAACGAAAATGTTATATTTCCAAAACGTGAAAAAGTAATATTTAAATATAGCTGATTACCAAAAATATACATATTTGAATATAGAATCATAAAATTGTATATGTCATCATACTTGTTATGAACTCAATAAACAACAATACTTGAAGTTATTGCTAATTGGTTAAATCCAAAACCCATAATTAAAGTAAGATTTAGTGCTATATATAACGTAACTTTAAATTTACTTACGATGAAGCGAGTGATAAGGATAAAACTGAGGAAAGAACATCCGAGGATGAAAGTGTGAGGACTCCATTGTTGATGACAAGATCGCCAGACAGCTCGAAGAACAGATACAATGTCAGTGTTCGTAGTGAAGTTAGTGATACCAAGCAAACCCTTAAGCTGTTGGAGTCCTATAACAATAGCTGCACCACCCATGAACCCTACTATAGCTGCGTGCGACAGAAAATCCACCAGAAACCCTAATCTGAATATCCCGAAAGAAGCTTGGAAGATTCCAGCGAAGAAAGTTGTGGTCAGGACGAGTTTCTTGTAGCCCAAGGGATCTGTTTCTGGATCGATTAGTTTCTGCAACATTGAGGATACAAGGAGAGATACTACAGCCACTGGTCCGATTGCTATCTCTCTTGATGTCCCCATCAATGCGTAAATCAATGGTGGTACCACACTTGTATCTATAAATGTGTAACGGTCCACATATAAGTATAGTTATTTGTTTTTGTGAACAAAAAAAAGTGTATAGTTCAAGAATATTAACACCCACAGAAAATATTGTTCAGGAGATATTTTTTCTTGTATTTGAAATATAAACTTACATAGGCCATATTGAGGATCAAGCTTTGCAAGAGTGGCATAACCAATGCTCTATAGAAAAAGAAAAAGAATTAAAATAGTTAATTAAGATCTCCAAGAGGATCAAAAGATTATTATTTTGTTTATGTTATATATAAATAAATATATATATATACCTGAGGAATGCAGAGGCTAGCGAGAGTTAAACCAGCCATGAGGTCGTTCTTGAACATGGTGAGTTTGTAGTTTCTGCACCAACCAAAGATTGGGAAAACGGCTTGGAGGATAAAGAGGATTCGTTTTGGGAGAGGCTGTTTTCGAAGTGATTTGAACTTTTTGGCTTTGGTTAGGTAAGATTCTTTGACTTGAGTCTTAAGCTCTTGCCACGGGCTTGGTGGTTCAGGGCAGTCAAGCAGCCATTTTGACCGGTCAAGGTGGTCTTGACCGGCAGGTGCGGGTGCAGCTGAACCTGAGTTGGCCATGGACATCTGGATCATGCGTGCCGAATTTGAAGTGTTTGGGAGAACTTGAGAGAGAGATTCAAAACTCTCTGAATCTCGTTCTTTCATCTTCTTAATTTCTGCGGTTGCGTGGAAGTTTACCTATAAAGAGAAGCTGTGATTGAGCATTCAAAGTGTGTTGATGCTGAAGTGAATGGACGGACTCGCTAATGCTTATATACACATGAGTTAGTGGAATCTCATGGTGTCCATTTTTTGTTAATTAAACCAAAAGCACACAAAAAAACTTGTTAAAGGTTAAAGGCTAAATATATTAAATTGAAAAGAAGGCTTTACAACAAATACAATACTTTCCTGTACATGAAATGAAATATCTTGGGTTATTACTATCATAAGGAAGCAGATTGAATATGAATATCTTGATTTTTCAGAATATCCAACGAGTAAAAAATGCCTATAAATTAAACATATGGGTAATTATTAATTACTTTGGATACCTGAGAATGACGTGGTAGGTGAAAATGAAATGGTGCTTTTATCAACACGTTTTATGATCGATAGGTGAAAACATAGTTTATGAGGTTTGATAGATAAATCTGATCATAAATTGTTTCGACCTTGAATACTTGAAATGGTTTATATGTTTACATTATTCGGACTTGTGGATAGGCCAATGATGGAACGTGTGATGGGTTTTAAAAGTGAAGTGGTTATGCCACAGCCAATAGATGAAATGTCTTTGTCTTGGTCGGAGCAAGTGGAGATGACACTATATGTGTGCCTCGAACTTCATGGGTCTCAATCCAGACCAAAGTCAAAGCCCTCGAGATCTTTGTTGCGCATGTATTTATGTTTTCCTTTTAGCGAATTTTAAAGGCTTCGACTGGTGACATGTAGTATTAGAGTTGAGTTACAATAAAATGTATGATTTGATGTAGTTTGCAGTAAAAACTATGTGGTATAAACTGTAGATTTATGTAGTGAGTTCGCAGTAAAAATATGAGTTACTATTTTATCAATATTATTGATTGGTAACATTTTTGATGTATAAGTTACAGTATATATTATTTTTTAAAATATAAATAATATTTTAATAAGAATAGTGAAAAAATAAAATTCATAAATATAAATAATATTTTATTATTATATTAAATAATATAACTAAACGTAGGGCTAAGTGCTTATATGTATTGTAAATTGTTAAAATTGTTAATATTCAAAAGGTAGTGGGTAGTTAATTGACAAACCCAAAATTTTCAATAACTTAAATCTTAATACATGATATTTTGGTTGATGTAGATTTAAGATTTGAGTTATCATTTTTACAAAGGCTATAAGTCAAAATTGTAACTCAATAATAATTAATTATAACTCAAACACAACTTCAAAATCTTAAAACTAATTCATGATTGGTAACATTTTTGATTTATATGCTCAAGTCAACTTAAATCAAGTGTACTACATGTTACCAATCAAAGCCAAATTTGTATTCTTTTGAATATCCGAAAATGTAATTATTCTTCAGTTAGAGCTTAAAATTGGGAAATTAACCTAACGTATAACCGTTCAACTAAGCAATTTTGAGTAGGCCAGATCAACAACATGTGCTGTCTCCTTTGCAACAATAACATTGTGAACACAAACATTTTAAACATCTTTTTAACTCTGTATCTTCTTAATCACAGAAAAGTTTTGAAATTAAAATATAGTTTGTGAGGAGAAACACATCAGATGGAAGACAACTGCATGATGTTTGGCATATGGAGTAAGCATGGGCATACGGATCACTTTCCTACTAAATAATATTAGTAATAAATAAGTGACATCTTGTTTACATTTGCAGCAGATGTAAGAAGTAAGAATCTGATGCGAATATCATCGGGGTCCATATATGAAACAAATTTGTGACATCATGGTTTCGATTTGGATAACTCTAAGTTTTGTTCCTCGACAATTGTTAGGTTCTTTTCCAACTCTTTTAGTTTAGGTACCTATGAAACAAAACAAAAATCTGAATCCAAAAAATTTATTATTATGAAAAATTAATGAAACTTAAAAACCTTTGTTTGATAGATTTAGGAACAAAAAGAAAAGAGAGAGAGTAATTTTTTCCTTTCAATGTCAAAAGTCTACGTGGAGTTGAGTATTATATTCGACGAGTTAAGTTGTCAGCAATACTCACCTAACTGTCAACGTAATCCATAAACACGTTTCATTTTATCTACTCGCACGTGTGTTCACCGCGCGCGTACACGGTAGATCCTGATAATCTTCCGAAAGTTAGAAGGGCTTCAAAGATGCAACAACAAAAGCCCATATAAGTTTGGACCTTAGTATTTTACACAATGTTAACTAGATCATATCTTCGCCATAATCCAAAATTTACAAGAAACAAAGATCTTTTGATTGCGAGTATTCTATTATATTCTCGATTTTGGAAGTTGTTTTAAACAAACTCGATAAAATCAAATGTTAAACCATTGAATACACCAAACAAAAAGATATACGCAATATATACTCACTGAATATATCATATAAATTTATTAGATTTTGTTCGTCAACTTGCTATATATGTCAAGAATAGGTAAACTACATTTTCCAAAGTCTGATTCTTTGATTATAAACATTTTAAAATGCCGAAAATTTGTTTTAAAATAAATATTATTTTTAATATGAAATTTATTTTTGTGAGCTTTTTTTATGAATCATATTATGTAAAAAATATAGTTGTTTAAAAAATTAATTGTTTCCTTTAATAAATGTTTTCTTTTTTTTATATATGCTATTTGAAAAGAATTAAAAAGTAAAATCTAAAAAATTACATATATTATCTTTAGTTCATTAATGTTACTCTATGATTGATCAACCATTGTAACAATTAACATAAGCGCCAAAAGTTAGCAAAAATTTTTTTTAACATAAACGCATATAGTGCTTTTTCAAATAATATTATAGAAAATATCTTGTGATTTGTCATTTAAGACAAAATAAATCTTAATTTACTATATTATTTTCTAGTCAAATAAGATTCGTTTCCTTTTATAGTGTTTCCATTCTAAGTAATTTATTTTTAAAAATGTCTTAAGAATTAATCATTTTTACACTCTATAAAACATAATGATAATAAAAGGGAGAAAAAAACTATATTGACATTTATGGTGAAATAATAATACTAAATGTCCATTTGTCTATAAAAGCGAGTTTGGTCCTCAAATCGCAAAGCATTCAGAAGCATCTCCTTCAGAAGCATCAAAAACAGTTCTCAAAGTTTCCTTCAGAAAAAGATTAGGCAAAAATGTTCATTGAAAGCTTCAAGGTTGAATCTCCAAAAGTGAAGTACACGGAGAATGAGATTCATTCAGTGTACGACTACCAAACCACTGAGCTTGTTCATGAGAGCAAAAACGGCGCGTATCAATGGACCGTGAAGCCAAAAACCGTGAAATATGAGTTTAAGACCGACACTCATGTTCCTAAACTTGGGTTTTTTCCTCTTCTCTAATACCTTCTTGCTCTTATATTAATATTCGTTCTTCTTTTATAATTATATTAACAATTGTATCATAGGGTTCATATATTTTTTCTTATATTGTTTTTTTTTTGACTAATTTTTTCTTATATTGCTTATAAACTATGTTTTTGTTTTGTCTAAATCTATAATCGCAGAGTGATGCTCGTTGGTTGGGGAGGAAACAATGGTTCTACTCTTACCGCTGGTGTTATCGCCAATCGCGAGTGAGTAAAACTGTTTATTCTTGATTATTCTCTGACAAAATTAATTGTTGTTGTTTAGTTATAATACTACTGTTTCAAATGGGAATAAAGTTCTGTTTGTGTCTTATCGCTAGTGGATTAATAAATTATTTCATATTCCCGCAACTGGATATTATTCTATTCTATGCACAAGTTGGGATTTATTTTTTAAATAACAAAAATAAATAAATCAATTGGTGGCAGGGGAATATCCTGGGCTACGAAGGAGAAAGTGCAACAAGCTAATTATTTCGGGTCATTAACCCAAGCATCCTCTATCCGGGTAGGATCATTTAATGGGGAAGAAATCTATGCTCCCTTCAAAAGTCTTCTCCCCATGGTACAATATACTTTTGTTTTTAAAAATTTTACTTACATATTTGTGATGTTTTACACGACCAAAAAATTAGTGTTATTTTACTAGCTTTTAAGAAAAATAAAATAATATGTTTAAAATTTATAAATATAGTACTACTTATTCTAAGAGAGAGAGAAACAAATAAAATTACTAACGGGTTCTGAATATGATAGGTTAATCCGGAAGAAATAGTGTTTGGGGGATGGGACATAAGCGATATGAACTTAGCAGACGCTATGGGACGAGCCAAGGTCCTAGACATCGACCTCCAAAAGCAGCTGCGTCCGTTCATGGAACACATGGTCCCCCTCCCTGGAATCTACGACCCAGATTTCATCGCAGCTAACCAGGGATCCCGTGCCAACCACTTGATCAAAGGCACCAAGAAAGAACAGCTAGAACAAGTCATCAAGGACATCAGGTAATATAACGGCTTATGTCTACAATTTGCATATTAATTTTAGTCATTATTTTCATTAATATGTGCGGTTTGTCCAAATGAATACAGCATGATCGCTAATTAAAAGAAAATTCATTATTTTACAATCAGGGATTTCAAAGAGAAAAACAAAGTGGACAAGGTGGTGGTGCTATGGACGGCCAACACAGAAAGATACAGCAATGTGGTGGCTGGTCTTAACGACACGACGGAGAATCTCATGTCATCTTTGGACAAGAATGAGGCTGAGATTTCTCCTTCTACACTCTACGCCATTGCTTGTGTTCTTGAGAACGTTCCTTTCATCAATGGAAGCCCACAAAACACTTTTGTCCCCGGTAATTAAATAAACTATAGATAGTATTAACCATAATCACTTTCCCATAGTTAATCACATTAACTAAAATAAAAAATGTACATATATCACAGGGCTTATTGAATTAGCAATCAAGAGAAACAGCTTGATCGGTGGTGATGACTTCAAGAGTGGTCAGACCAAGATGAAATCTGTCCTCGTCGATTTCCTTGTCGGCGCTGGAATCAAAGTACATACTAATAAAAGTTTATTTATCATTTATATATACTAATGTTACAAAATGAAACTAATTGCATTTATATGTACGAATATGCTATAGCCAACCTCGATAGTGAGCTACAATCACCTTGGAAACAACGATGGCATGAATTTGTCGGCGCCGCAGACATTCCGGTCTAAGGAGATTTCTAAGAGCAATGTGGTCGACGACATGGTTGCTAGCAATGGTATTTTATTCGATTCCGGTGAACACCCTGACCATGTTGTCGTCATTAAGGTGATTAATTATATTTTACTTACAATTATTAATCATATGTTTGACTTACCCTTTTAACAAGTTCATCTAATATGAGTATATGACAATATCCAAAGTACCATAAGAACATATTTCCAAGAACAACACAACTTTTTTTTACTTATATATATATGATAGTATAGGCTAATGTTTCTAAAATGACAGAAAGTTAAGATATATTAACGTTTAAAACGTATAAGTTGGAATATATACATAAAGAATGTAACACTGGATGGTATTGTAGTATGTGCCATATGTTGGAGACAGCAAGAGAGCCATGGACGAGTACACGTCAGAGATTTTCATGGGAGGGAAGAACACAATTGTGATGCACAACACTTGTGAAGACTCTCTCTTGGCTGCTCCCATTATTTTGGACCTTGTTCTTCTCGCCGAGCTCACCACCAGGATCGAGCTCAAGGCCGACAATGAGGTTTGCTATTGTCTACAACATCATTAATAACTCAATGATTTCGTCATGTTCCTAGTTCGTTTGTGTTTGCATTTGTGTGAAACACATCGAGGCATTAGTAATTTATCTTAATATTTGCTTTGCAGGGAAAGTTCCATTCTTTCCATCCAGTGGCTACTCTTCTGAGTTACCTCTCCAAGGCACCATTGGTAAGGGAACCAAAGCAAAACATAATGCCGTTTCTGAATGTTTGCAACATTATTTAAATTAGTCACTCAACTTTAATGAATGCAGGTCCCACCTGGCACGCCAGTTGTGAACGCTTTGTCGAAGCAGCGTGCAATGCTTGAGAACATACTCAGAGCTTGTGTTGGACTTGCTCCAGAGAACAATATGATTCTCGAGTACAAGTGAAGAAGAGATCAGTCAGGAGATCCGCTTCATTTAGCTTTGCTTCATTTTATGTTTTCATGAATAAGTACCTTTTTATAAGGGTTGACTTCTTATTTAAGCCTTATATTATATATTGCCGAGCCAAATATTGGTGTCTCGTGCTGAATTAAAAGTCGTTAACAAACGTGAGGTCTGAGATCCAGATTTGTATCGTTTTTAAATAATATTTTTCTGTTTCATTTCAGAACATAACTAAAAGCCAAAACTATTCTCTCTTTTTTTTTTGTCAACAACACAGAACTAATATTTTTATCATATGATTTTATTACTTAGTTGTTTCTTTCTGTAAATATGATTTACTTCTGACTATTACTTGGTTGCTTCGTTTTGTACATATGTATTTCTGTAAAATTTAAGAGTTTGATAAGTAAATAATTTGATGACTAATGTAAATGAGACTGAACTGTATGTGTAAGATAAAAAGAAACGTGATATATTTTGTGAAAATGAAGAAAATTAAAATTCAAGTTAAAAAGAGGTATATGATGTTAAGTTCATCATGAATTTAAATTTTAATCTTAAAAACGATTTTTTTTAATTCAAAATACATGAAGAATACTTTTGTGTTAAAAAATTCAATTAATATGTTTGAATTCTGAGGGAAATAATATTTTCGAATGAGACATAAAGTGTGTGATAACTCGTAGAACACAAGGGGTAAGAGATAAAAGCAAAAGGCATGAGAACATGATCACTACTCTTCTTTTCCCATAGCCATCAAGAACTCTCCTTCGCATACCACAGTGTTTCCTACGTATGCTTTCCCTTCCATTTTCGCTATTCCAAACCGCTTCTGCATCTTCACAAGCGTCATCCTCATCACCAGAGTATCACCTGCAATCACAGGCTTTCTGAATCTGACTTTGTTAATTCCAGCAAAGAAGAAGTTGCTTTTAGATCCGCCCACTTCTGGTTGTAGCATCACTATACCTCCCACCTGAGCCATGGCCTGTGGAAACAAAACATAAATTTTCTGTGACTCAAAATGATTTATGTTTTAGATTATTCACACATTAATAAAATATATTAAATTTCAGTATTAAATCTGTAATTTTTTGTGATTATCTATTTGTCGCATTATAAACCAATAAAAAATTCAGTAATAACAATTAATCTTTCTGAAGTTCACAATCAATCATTAATAGTTGCTAATATGCATTGAAAAAATTGAAAAAATATATTTTTTCTCTAAAACATGCATTTTTTTATGAAACGGAGAAAGTATATTTTAATGCTTTGAATAATTTTTAAGTACAAGATGTCTGAAAATCTATGTAGCATGAAATCATTAGGAGACTCATCATGTATTTTGGCTGGAATAGATGCTACTGGCTTTAGTTATGTCGTAATAGAGCAACTCTTGATATAAAGGTATGATCCAGGGGTATCCTTCAAAACAAGCTAATCTTACTCTCTATTAACCCAGCCTAAGCAAAGCCAAGATCTCTAAAGATCAAGTAGCAAAAAAAGGAGTGAAGCTTGCAATGAGATTTTACCTCAACCATGAGGACTCCAGGCATAATGGGCCTCTCAGGAAAATGCCCAGGAAAGAAATTATCATTAATGGTAACGTTTTTGATAGCTACAGCAGATACACCAGGTGTGTACTCTATCACTCTATCCACTAACAGAAACGGGAACCTACATAACACAACCAGTCCAGACATCGAATCAGAACAAAACAACTTCAGTTTGGAGAAACAGTGTGTAATAAAATTATTCACCTGTGAGGCAATATCTCACGTATCTGGTTAATGTCCATCACTGTCGGAAAAGCCTCGTACCCTGCCAAATTTTATTTATTTATTTTTTAATTAAATTTTTTGATTTGTAATCAGAATGTTATGAGATGGTAAGCTTACTGAGCTCTATTGGGATCTCTTTCTCCGCCGTGATCTTTGATTCATCGGTGGAGCATAAGACTAGCGAGCTGGATCGTGGTTTGGGACGCAGCGCGACGGAGCTTGATCTGTTGAGTGGAAGACTCAACGGCGGCGATAAGGACTGGTTAAGAGAGATACGTGCAACATTTCCCGACGGAGAGATGGTGAAAATGGAGTTAGAGGCAGCCATTTTCGATTGATCTCGAGAGAAGGGGACGGAGACTTCGAAGAGTGTTTCGAAAGAGCTTCCAACGGAAACGATGGTGTGTGATATATAATAAGCAATGGGCCTTTTCTTTAGTAGGCCTATATTGGGCTTTTTGTTCAACGCAGCTAAGCCCACGAAATTTTATTAGTATTTTACTATTTTTCAACTATTTCTATTGTGGTTTTTGACGGCTCAACTGTTTCTAATAATAGAAGGTGAAAAATGCAGATAATATAATTTGTGACCTTCGGGTGATAATAATTGAACAAAGTCATACCAACCACCCTGCCTACATTGTGTAGCTGCAACTACGAATACAAAAGTCGAAACTTTCTGTTCAGCTAAAACAATAGGCCACTTTACTATTCAACTATACTCTTACATTGTTAAGATCAATATCTATTATATATATACAAATCGAAAAAGACGTATGAATTGAATGAAAGATTTTAAATATTACAGCAACTTCAATCTAGTAAAACTCACATGCATTCAAACCCTTTAGCACAAAAAAAAAAAACTCACATGCATTCGAATCATTGAGTTATAGATAGATGGAGAAATTTGTGATATATATAATGTTTTAATTTATTATTATGTTGACATGTAACGTTCTGAAGCCCAAAGACTGCATGTGATATTCAAATATATATAGATTTTTCTCTATTTTATAGAAAACGATGTTTATTCTGCAATTATCAAAATATTGCATTTTCTATATCAATATTGATCATCAATTATTTTCAAAAGTAATAATGTAATTCAATATTTTTTTTAAAAAATGTTTATTTATATGGTTTACTCTATAAACACAACATGTATTCATATGAGATTATTCAGACGTAAAATGACAGTTTTTTTTGTTTGGTAGCTGGTGAGGAAGTTAAGTAGATGGGCCACTCCACGCCCAGAGAACTTTGTTATGTCCATGCAAAATGGTTAGAGGAAATATTCAGGAACAAAAAGGGTTAGAGAAAAAAACACATCCACGTTCTCTATTTTCATTTACCACCCCAAATTCACCAAGTGTATTAGTTTATAATAAACGTATTTCACTTTAATTGTTTACATTATTAGTTTATTACTTTATTACCGTCATTTACATAATATAAAAGATTATTGAATTAACAAAATTTTCAAATAGTCAGAATAATTTGAAAGAAAAAATAGATTACAAGATCCATCATAAATGATTTTACCCTTGTATTGACCTGTCATCCTGGTCTGTTTTTAACGGATGTAATGAGAAGTACAGTTCACAAAAGCAGTATAGAACCCTCACGTGTCCTCTGTAGTTACCTAGATTCTCGAACTCTCTTATCTTAAAGACTTGAGGTGTTAAAATAAAAGAGAATTACAACTTTTATTTATTTTTAATTATATAATGAAGTCATTAAAAGTCAAATTTCCATTTGAAGCACACTGATCTTGACTCATCGTCATCTCTGAAACAACTTTTAGCATGCATCTTTTTATCCTAATTTAGGCAATGAAACAAATTTAATGAGACTAAACATTCGACAATGTAAGAATATCGTTAAAGAGACATTACTCAACCAAATCTTATAATGCGTAAAGTGTTATATTAGGTGACAGTGAGTCCAAAGCATAGTGACCAAACTTGTCTAGTTTTACTAAGACCAAACCGGGTTTAACCTTTTAAGATTAGGACTAGGCACGGTATTTAGCCCATGTAAGACCAACCCGTATTGATTTGTTTTATACAAATAAATATTTTTTTATTGCTTGTTTTTTTATTAATTTTTTGAGGAATTCTGTTTTGGTTTTGTTTCAGATAAAATCACAGGTGGATAAATTTGGACTGGACCGGGTTATACCAATGTACCATCAGGTAGTAAAGCCAAGTCGTTGTCAGGTATGGTTGTATTCATCTCTAATGCCAATTCTGCTCTATCAGAGAGAAGCCAATTCACACATACATTTTTCTTTATAAAGAACAGTCTGTGTGTTAATAATTCTCATCTCCTGTCCGGACATAGACACAAAAGATGGAAGCTGCAAGAAGAAGAGGCAGAGAGAGCAACAAAAGTCCAGAGAGGCTAATAAGGTCTTTAAATCTTCAGCAAGATGATGAAGAAGAGGAGGCCAAGACAAAGAGACCAATCTTCAGAAGAGTCCAAGTCGTTTATTATCTCACTAGAAATGGCCACCTCGAACACCCTCACTTCATCGAAGTCATTACTCCGGTTAACCAGCATCTCCGGTTAAGAGGTATATAAAAATATCATTTTAACTCTGTTTATGCTTCTTAAGCGTCGATATCTTTTTGTTTATGTTCATCATTGGTTATGTGATCACAGTTTAGTAGCTCAATTTTTTTGTGTTTGTGTTTCATTGAAGATGTGATGAACAGGCTTACTGTTTTGAGAGGGAAGAACATGCCATCACTATACGCTTGGTCATGCAAAAGGTAACGCTTGCTTTAAAACCGAGGCAAAATCTGTAACCAAAGGCGAAATATTTATACATTTTATTTCGATATTATCATCAGGAGCTATAGAAATGGATTCGTGTGGAATGATTTAGCTGAAAACGATGTGATTTATCCGTCGAACTGTGGTGAGTATGTGTTGAAAGGGTCTGAGATCTCCGGTGAGTTCATCATAATAGTCTTTTTGCAAAATTGAGTATTTTTTAATTTTTTAATTTTGTTAAATTTGTAATTTTTTTTTTTTGTAGAGAATGTTGAAGAGACACATGTGAAGAGAACACTGTCTGGTCCAAATCAAGAAGCGCCAAAAAGTCGACTTCTCAGGTTAAAACCAAAACTTCAAAACAGAACGACGTCGTTCGACGACTCAGAGCTCTACGTCGGAGAAGATGAAGAAGAAGAAGACGGAGAGTACGGACTTTCCGAAGAGAAAACCAGCTACACATCCTCCACAACGCCGCAGTCTCGCTGCTCTCGTGGAATCTACACGGAGACAATCGAATTCACCGAGAAAAAATCTAACTTGGTCAAGACGGAGGAGAGCCTGCCGGTCCGGTCTGACTCGTCCGAGTTGACTCGTTCCGCCGAGCGGGTCGAGGACGGTGACCCGGTGTGTCCCGGATCGGTTCGCGGGTCGATTTGGCTCCAGATGATCTCGTGCGGGCACATAGCCAAGCACTACGCTCCGAGTCTGATGAACTCGAGACCAAAGGAAGAGAGTCTTCGAAAAGGTGTCATGTGCAAGAACGTTGTGAAGAAGGCTGTCGTGGAAGACGAACGTGAGATGATAAGGTTCATGTCGGAGAATCCGAGGTTCGGGAATCCTCAGGCGGAGGAGAAAGAGTATTTCAGCGGCAGCATCGTTGAGTCAGTGAGTCATGAACGAGTCACGGCACAACCCACGTTGAGACGATCCAACTCGTTCAACGAGGAAAGGTTAGTAGGTCAAATATAGCTATATAAGAAGTTAACAACGATTAAAATAATCAAAGTGTGACTAAACTTTTAATATTTGAACAGATCAAAGGTTGTGGATATGGCTAAGGAGGTGAAGGATCAAGAGGAAAAGGAAGAAAGATCGAACGTGAAGGTGAGATGTATACCGAGGAGGAAGAGCTCATCGTGCTTAATGTCTTCATCGAAGCAAACCAAGAATTGAAAACTATTTTAGCATAAAGTAACGAATGATGATTAGAATAACACAGTATTTAATGCTACAGGTGGTATGAGTAATGAACTAGATGTTGCTGTTTTTATTATCGGGAATATATTTCCCCACTTTATCATTTCTATTCTATTTTATCTTCTCGCGTTCTAAAGTTGAATGTTCTGTAACCATTAAAAACTAATAAAATTTTAACAATTTAAAAAGGATAATTGACATATCCAGAAATATGGAAAGCGGGTGAGATGATTGGATAAAAACCATGCCGTACATTCACCCATCGATTCGTATAAGTACGTTTCGCATTAAGTTTATAATAATAAATATAGTATTTTCTCTGCCACATAATTTAGCATATAGGGTTAATACATTTCCCTTCTCTCCACAAACGTTTAGTTTATCGTATAGGAAAATTGCATCATCTTTAACTTTGTAGCTCTTTGTTGGGGATTTTTGGTATACGACCTTTGTGTAAGTTGTTTCTTGGGTTTGTATTGGCTCAGTTGCAGTTTTCACCTGTTTTTGGTATTAATATATTTTTCAAGTTGACAAAAAAAAAAAAACTTTTCATCCTACATTATATAGACGATTATAATGGGATTGCGCAAAATTCTAAACAAAAATTAAATACTAACTTTTGTATACTATTTTCTAAAACATCTAAAAAATACATTAGTGAGAACAATGTCTATTAAGTAACAATGTCAATTAAACAACGAATTCAACATATTAAGAATATAAATTTATCAAAAAAAAGTGGGCCAAAATCTCCAAATTTCATCCTTGTATAAATAAAGAGAGATTTTTTTCTGGACAAAGTATAAATAAAGAGATATTTTGCCTAAAATAGAGGATAAAAATTATTTAGGCAACATGTTTTGAACAACCACAGTGAAACAAACAAAAATACATTCGTCTAGGCAACGAGGCATGTCATCTAAGCACATGGGCTATTTTCTAGGCGCGCATCACCTCTCATGTAGGCATCGCCTACTATCTAGTTATAACTAATACTACAATCTTTTTATGTTTTTCTTCCTACTTCAGACCTCACATGAAAGTTTGCCTTAAATCCATCATCAAATTGTACGTGCCAAATTCAGATTAAACAATTAGAGTGGCATATCAAACATCTAAATACACTAGCCGTCCACGCTAAATATTCTCTTTGGCAGAAAAATAACAATCATTGTTAGTGGTTATTCAGATTGGACTCAGATCGAATTCAGACGAAATGAGTAATAGTAGTATTTATATATCAAACTGTCCAATAGATATTTAAGAATTTTGGTTTATGTTTATTTTTTAATCCTAACAATTGGTCTGACTTGTAGGAAGTAAAATATTGAATATGCAAGAAACGAAGAGAAACAAAAATGTGGGTTAAATAAAAACTCTCATGTATAAGAAGTAAGATAAACTAAAATTTATAAGATCTAAAGAGAAAAATTAACGCCTTATAGACAAAAAAAAACCAGTAAATTTTGTGCTAAATAAGCAAATTGAAAGGTTTGTAGGTTGGCTTTAGGTCAAGTTATATTATTAGACACGTACGTTAGGTCAAGTTGTCTATATTAGTCAGGAGTTTCAGTTTGGTCAGCAGATTGGAAAATAAATAACCAGATTTTATAACGAAGTTTATGTATATTTGTCGTTTAAGTTATAAGTATAGTGTAATGTGTGTAAAAAGTTTGTTTTAAGTAGTATAGTGTATTCTATTCTTTTTGGCAACAGTTCTGCATTAGTTAAGATATAATTTTCCATAGTATTTGAGATCTAACCATGTAATATAACTTGAAATTTGAAAACTTGATAAATTATTCGATAAAAGATAATAAAGGCAAGAGGCAAGAGCCAACGAGGGAACTCGTCATGCGGTACACGTGGCTGTCTTGTCCCTGAACCACATTGGTTCTTTCTACGAATTTTTATTTTCATCTCTCTCGTTTACCCTAATAAAAAGTGGCCCGAGGGAGAAAAAGGAGAGACACAAAAAGAAAGAAATAAAAGCAAAAATAAGAAAGAACAAAAAACGCTCAGTATCTCCGGCGAGAGTTGAAACCGAACCTCAGGATCAAATTAGGGCACAAAGGCTTCTCGGAGACAGAAGCCATGGGAAGAAAGAAACTAGAGATCAAGCGAATTGAGAACAAAAGTAGCCGACAAGTCACCTTCTCCAAACGACGCAATGGTCTCATCGAGAAAGCTCGTCAGCTTTCAGTTCTCTGCGATGCATCCGTCGCTCTTCTCGTTGTCTCAGCCTCCGGCAAGCTTTACAACTTCTCCGCCGGCGATAAGTATGACTTCTCCTCTTCTGGGTCTTCCTTTATTTGCCCTTTTCGCTTCCGTTCCTCTTCTCTTTACTATTTATAGGAAAATAAAATAAAGTACAAATAAAATAAAATAAAAAATTAAAAGACACTTTGATTTTCCGGCAGATCTCATGTGGATTTCTCGGTTTTGTGTTTGTTATTGTTTCTTCTATGAACATGAGAGATACATGAGGTAACCAGATTTGAGAAAGAACAATGTCCTGATGAGCTAAAGCTTCTTACTTTGTTCATTTCTCTCTCTCAATCTTTTTCTGCATGGATTTTTTTTTTTTTTGTAAAAAAGATTGCATGTTATTCAAGGTCTTTTGATAAGCTGTGATGCATACTTGATGTTGTGTAGTGAAGTTTCAATACATCTTTGATTGTTTAATTGGATTTAGGACTCCTAATTAAGTATCTGAAGAGTTCCTTATCAGAATGAGTATTAGTGGTTTTCTTTTTAGAGTAATTTTGGTCGATGGATCTCTTGATTTGTAATGCAATGCACTTCGGGGAGATCTATAAAAAATGTGGGATTAATGCTTAATAATAGATTAAGAGTTTTAATTCGAATGTATGCCACATTTTGCAGCAAATGTGAACTCCGTAGAACTCCTTAAGTATCTGAAGAGTTCATTATAAGAATAAATAATGATTAATGTTTCTATTTTTAGAGTAATTCAAGTCAATGAATCTCTTGGAGTTCGATGCAATGCACTTCGGGGAGATCTATAAAATTGATGTAGGATTAATGCAGAATAATAGATCAAGAGTTTTAATATGAATGCATATATGCCACATTGTGCAGCCATTAACTTAAAAAGATAATTGTAGATCTTCAAAAAAAAATTACCTCTTTGCCATGGATTTATTGCTTGAAGATTATCCAAATTATAAGGCTACTAGTTGGTTCTTAGTATCCACATATATGTGTAAAGTAATTTTGAAATTTGGTAGATTTAAGAAAACTCAGCCTCACAATTAGTACTTAACCACACATATGCTACACTACTTATGTTCTCCGCGATCGCCATTACAATGGTGTTGAACAAGGATTAGCTAGTTGTTTTGATCTTAACTTATTTTGTTTTGTCTCCTCTTCAGCCTGGTCAAGATCCTTGATCGATATGGAAAACAACATGCTGATGATCTTAAAGCTCTGGTAATACAAATTTTTTGAATTAGTCCTGATGCAGTTTTAAGAGTAATTAGTGCCTAGAGGGCTCCATACATACTGGTCAAAGCCAACACATGTTTAGGACTTCAAAACTGTGGAGATCTAGATTAGAGTTATTGCATTATTGATCCACTCATGAGCCATTAGTTCGTCAAAAGATCCTATGTGAGGCTGTGGATCCGCATGCATTCCCAGTTTCTCAAATCCCTTGTTTTAATTGCCTATTCTATCCCTTCTCCGTGGACAGGATCTTCAGTCAAAAGCTCCGAAGTATGGTTCACACCATGAGCTACTAGAGCTTGTCGAAAGGTTAGTATTGTCTAAGACTTTTTTTTGCTCTCCTCCTTTGATGACAAAGGAATTAGTGTTTCTTGGCAAACTATTAATATATGCAGTAAGCTTGTGGAATCAAATTCTGATGTAAGCGTCGACTCCCTCGTTCAGCTGGAGGACCACCTTGAGACTGCCCTCTCCGTAACTAGAGCTAGGAAGGTACGTTCACTACAAAATCTCTTTTTTTTTCTTACTTTCAGAGCGCTTATATTTAATCCGTTGCAGACAGAACTAATGTTGAAGCTTGTTGATAGCCTCAAAGAAAAGGTTAGATATCTTATTTTATAGCACTTAATTAGATATCTTACCTTGTGTCGAGAGCCTCAAAACTTTTGCGTATTGTATTAGTTTCCCTAAGTGTGCTTTATGAGCTGGCAAATCTACATTAAACTTCTTCACAGTTCATGTAGTCTTTTTGGGGATGATGCAAATGATTTGGGTTCTAGAATCTGAAATTAGGTTTAGAAACTTGGTAAGTGATAATCATGTTGACCTTTAAAACAGGAGAAATTGCTGAAAGAAGAGAACCAGGGTTTGGCTAGCCAGGTAACAAAGCTACATTCTTCATATATGCAAAAGCTAACAAGCACTTTTACACATACTCTTATACTTGCAGATATAACATGTACAATAGATATTATACTTAAGGTATTATAGAAAAGAATATGTCGAGATTAGGGCATTTTGGTTTATCTTAATTTTGATGAGAGTATTACTGTATGAAAACCAAAAATGATTGGTCTGGATTTGGTTGGGGAAAATTTTGGTTTGGTTCTAATTTGGATTATTATAAATTAGTAAAACAGTTAAAACCCTAACGCTAAAAGTAAAACCTAAACTCTGTCATAAACCTTAATACTTCAACAAAAGTCTTAAACCCTAATTCCTAAAAGTAGTATAGTTCTTTGAAGTTAGAGGATGCAGCATTTCCTTAAACTTAAGGGTTCTGAGTTTTACTGATTATATATCCAAATCGAATGAAGCCTGGATCTGGAAGAAAAAACCGAAGTTTGTGTACATTTTTATATTCACGACTACCTAAACAATTCTTAACCAAAAGAAGAAGAAAAACTAAATAATCTCATATGTCATTTGGGTAAAGTCAAAATAATTTCTTTTCAGGTTGTTGGACATCATTCTGTTTTGGTAATTTGGTTAGAGATTTATGAAACTGAATGATTGTTTACTGTTACGGTTTAGGTTGGGATCCGATTGGTTAGTTTCAAGTAGTCTTAGTTTTTCAGTTTTACTTGTTCAGGTTAATCAGGAAAAAGTAGATATATATACATGATTTGAGATTCGTTATAAGCTTGATGAAAGACCCTAAAAGCTCGACAAATTATGAAAACCAGATTGCTATATATTTTTGATGGTTGGTGGGAAAAGAATTTTCTTTGTGTTAATTAATGACTATAAATGGTTTTGACCTAAAACTATATTACAGATGGAGAAGAATAATCTTGCGGGAGCCGAAGCTGATAAAATGGAGATGTCACCTGGACAAATCTCTGACATCAATCGTCCGGTAACTCTCCGACTGCTTTATTAGCCACCTTAAGTCCAAAACTTGTGACTAAAAACAAAAATAAGTTATCGAACTATTCCCCTATAAGGGTGAACGTTGTATATCTTCATTCTCTCTGGCTGAGAGACCCCGTGTGTAAAACTACGGTTAGATTTAAGTAAAAATATATATTTAAGACATACTAATTATGGATCTTTGTACCTTCTTTGAGAGAGAATCGTAGAGAGTTTGTGTGTGTTAGTCTCTTCTGTCAAAAGATTGTGTTTGTCTGTGTGTGTTCGTCTCTTCTGTCAAAACTCGTGTTTGCTTCATGGTGAAGACAGAAGAACTACCTTATTTGCAGTAGAGAGAGACGTGGCCATCTTTGCCTTTTTTGTGTGTTTACGCCAATTAACTTTGTATCTATCTAAAGCGCGCATTGTCATGGGTTTCTATGGGCCTGCGTCGGTTACAGCTGGCCCAGTAGGCCGAGTTCTTAATATTCATTGCAGTTGGTCGTATGCGACCGACTTATCTCTTCAAGACGGAAGGTTTTCTTCCAGTATATTTACTGCCTTCATCCACGAACTGATCTCTTAGATCATCTCCAATCACACTCTATAATTTCCTCTATATTTCACTCTAAAATAGAGTAACTCTATTGTAGAGTTGAATTTGCTCCAATGGTTCACTCTATAAGAGTTACTCTATAATAGAGTAAAATATAGAGTATTCTTGTTTTTTCACTCTATATTTGGAGTAAAAAAATATGATTACTCTATATTTCACTCTATTATAGAGTAACTCTATTATAGAGTGAACCATTGGAGCAAATTTAACTCTATAATAGAGTTACTCTATTTTAGTGTAAATTATAGAGGAAAAAATAGAGTGCCTTTGGAGATGCTCTTAGATAGTCCACATTTATAAGTAGATAACATATTTTCCATCTGTTTTTTAATATTACATATTCTAGAAAAAAAATTTGTTTTAAAAAAAATCATTTTTATATTTTCAAAACATATTTTATTAACTAATTGCAAATTTCAAAAAATTTAATTACACTTACTAAATTTTTAGTGGTTTAAAATTATAGAACAAAAATAAACACAAAAAATTATACAAATTTAATGTGTTTTATTAAAATGTGTGAAACAATTAGAATATGTAACATTAAAAAACAGAGAGAGTATATGTTAACATGTATTCTAAAAGTCGTTCTATTACATCAGCTGAATCAGTTGGACAATCTAAAACTGATTACACAATCCATTTTTTATTCACATTATCACATATCTGGTCAAAATCGAGTCCCAAGTGATTCCGAACTTCGGAAATTGCATGCGTACTAGTAACCAACATTAACATGACTTACGTTCAACTTCTAAATACTAAAAGTCTAAAAGGTTTGTTTATATGGTACGGGTAAAAGTCAAAACTGTATTTAATTTACATCAAGAGTTTCAGACGCCACGGGCCAGTTGACATTAATGCCCTCATGTTGATCTTATTAAACTTAAATTAGTTATATATTATATACATAACCAACTTACTAGGCTACCGTAATCTTATAGTATAATATATTGAATCTTGGATCAACATCGTTAGTGTTAAAATGCACTCTTACGTAAAGGGGAAACGCGCACGTTGTGGGTCGGGCTGAAGCAAACCAGCAATTTCATCACTCTATTAAATTAAGCTGTACGCATTTCTTAATAACGATACAAGATATATTGTATGATTTTATTTTATTTTTTGACACTATTATATGAAAGAGTAGTATTTTGAGTCCAACCAATATGACGAGATTTTTAGTTGGTCTTATAAAAGTGGACGATTTTCATACTAGTCTTAGCAGTTTTGTTAGATAGTAATGGCGAATAATTACAGAAGTAAAAAAACTATAATCCGAAACGTATATAAGAATTAACAACAACCGTATGAGTTGACTTGTGGAGAAGGCAACACAAAATCTCTCGCCGTGTACTGCGGAGTAGGAGCCGCAAGTGGATCCAGCCGACACTAAGCAAGCCTTTTTAATTTGCACAAGATGCTATACACTTACACCATTCTTTACCACATGTGGCCTTCAGTATCCTTCTTATATATATAGAGATTATATAGTTTGCACATTATTACAAAACCCCTTCGCCAGATTAATAGTATCGTTCTTAACTTGTTTATGGAGATGGCTAGATCATCTGTACCTCTGATCGCTGTGTTGTGTGTTTCGCTACTACCACTTGCGGCCATGGCGATTGGAACGCCATTCCACATTGAAGGAAGTGTTTACTGCGACACTTGCCGCTTTGGATTCGAGACAGTCGCCACAAAATATATCACCGGTTGGTATTTATATTTGCATAGACATTGTAATTTAATTATTTGGATCTGGTTAGTAACATGCAGAATAACACAATAGTGGAATGATTTCAATCTTCACAAGTTTTTAGCATTTTTTTTGTAAAGGTTCTTAGCATTTTCATATATACATATTCAGAATAAATAGTTTTATTTTTAATACAGGTGAAACATTTTGCTTTGATGTAAGAAAAAAGACTACAAATATTGTTCTGTTATTATAAAAAAAATTGGTAAAATATAATAATTGGTACGATATAATTTTGTTTTTGTTTTTGTTTTCTCCTAGACAATTTTTTTTCATCAACCTCCTAGACATAATATATCTATTTGAATAATAGGGGCAAGAGTGAGGATATTGTGCAAAGACAGAGTGACATTGAAACAGGATGTAGTTGGTGAGGCGGTGACGGGACACAGAGGAATCTACAAGGTCGCCGTCAAAGGAGACCGACAAGACCAGCAATGTTTTGCGGAGCTCGTCCATAGTCCCCTCCGCAAATGCCAAGTGCCCGATCCTGGCCGTAGCACGGCCACTGTGATCCTCACGCGCTCCAACGGTGCCGCCTCTACTCGCCACTTTGCCAACGCCATGGGCTTCTTCCGGGACGAACCACTCCGTGGTTGCGCCGCTCTCCGCAGATACTACCTCGCCGATGGTGATTCCCGGGCTATTTGAGTCATTTTACTCACCTTATATTTTCTTCTTGACAAAACAAAAGCGTTTTGTTTGTTTTGTTTGCGTAATGTTGTTCTTCAGTCTCTAAAGCTTGTTTAAGACACATCTAAGAAACTATATAAAATAAAGTATCTGCAATCTTACATTTTATTTCTGATTTTCTCATGTCGTGAAGAAAAAAGTCAATTTTAAAATTATGTTATTAATATACTTATATAGGGCTCTTAAGTAATTTAGCTTCTTCAGAAACTTCACTGAATATTTGAGCCGACTTAATGTTTTAAGAATCATATGCTACATCTCAAATTTAATTGGTAATGAGTGGAGGGAGAGACAAAAAAAGTTGAACTAGTGATTCAATAACCAATAATTTAAAAGGTTATTATTGCTTATGAAAAACTAGATCTAGGAACTATTCTATTGTATTTGGTGGATAGATGTAACTAAGGAGTACAAGTGCATAAATGTTTTGACTGGGGTACTTGTAAAGCACACTAGAGACTTAATCTTTAGTGACAAGTTTATTAATAATCGAACATATATATGTCTTTGTCTTCACAACCCATATCCCAAACTGAAAAATTATTGTGGTCCACATTGTCAGACGACTGATCTGATTCCAGTAGTTGGTTCAAGTCCACCGCAGTATCATCATCAACATCTTCTAATCTCCTAGAGAAATTAAACTCTTGTTGCATCCTCTCGTACCATAAATAATCCAACCAATTGCTATGATCATCATGATCTCGCTTGCCCATTGCGCTCGAGCTCGCACTATAATCATCTTCACTAGTCGTATTAGTACCAATACTTGGTGCTGTTTCGAGCACGGAGCTTGTCTCTCCCGTGCTCTGGCTCGAAGACCCGTAGAGACACTGGATCTCATGGCCCGTTCTCGAGTTCTTGTCCATGAATCCAAGACTCGCATCACTCTTCGGACAGCTCGAATTTTGGCAAGTGTAAACACTCTTAGACGGTTCTATAATATTATCACCTTTTCTCTTGGTCTTGGACCCGGAAGCTTCTTGATCCTCCGAGATCTTGAGGTCTTTGATATTTAGAAGAGCCTCTTCTTGGTTTAATACGCGAGACCAAGTATCAGTCTCCTTAGCCATCATCTTATCTTGTAAACATTTGGATTGTCTCGCGAGACGTCTCACTCTTCCCAAGTTAGGCGACATGTGTTTGATCACAGCCGCGAGAACGCTAACTTTCCAAGACTTCCTCAAATCGTGCGGCTTACGATACGGCGGCACGCCCTGCTCGTGAGCCGCTCCTTGCTCTCCCCACCAAAGCTCCGTCCCCGTCGGCCACCACGGAGGCGCGATGCCTTTCTCTAACGGAAACCGTCGTTGCGGCGGCGCGCAGTGTTGCATTAACGCCGATAACAACGAGCCTAGAGTCGTGTCTTGTAACTCTTGTAACATGTGTAATAAACTCGATGGCTCCTTCTCGATCAGCTCAGCCGCAGCAGCCGCGAGTGTTAAGTAACCAGCGACAGCGTTTGGAGCGTTTTGGTCGAAATCAACGTTTTCTTTCCACCAACGTCTTAAACTATCGGAAGAACCGGTTATCGGTTTACCCTTTTCCGGTACGATACCGTAGACAAACCCTTTCGCTTTGCAAACCTCCATGATCTTCATCATGTACTTCAACACCGAGTCTTGCGAACGAGCCATCTTCTTGCGACGTGAAGCTTCGGCTCGGTGCGTTGGAAGCGAAACGACGTCGGTGTTGTCTCGTTTCTGCTGCTTGAGCTTCTCCATGAGGTTTTGGTCTTTCCACATTCGTCTTTTGAGGTCATCGTAGCTTATGTCTTCCTCTTCTTCTTCTTCTCCTTCGTCTCCGTCTTCAACGGGACTAAGTGGTTCTAATTCTTCGACTTCAACCATTTTGCTTCTTTAGTCCATCATCAGATTTCGAGTTATGGACTTTAGTTTATTATTACGTGATTAAGGTTATTGTCCGTACTTACACCAACTTATGTTAAACTGAGAGCCCTTTATATAGATGTTGGATTATAAACGGACATATACAGAGAAGTTTAATTATTATTATTTTTCTTGAGAGGTAGGTCTGCATGTGCAATGGTGGACGTGTCGAGAGTTTTCAGTCTGAGCTAAACGTAAGTTGTAATTTTGTGGGGGAGATATTTATATTTTTTTTCTTCAGGTGGACGAGAGTTTTCCCCGGCGGATACAAGACGCCATAGGTTAGTAGAAATCAAAGTTGGATAACCAAAGTTGATTGCACCGACTTAATTAAAATACAATATTGTTTTATTTATTTTAATTTTAGTCGGCGATCATGTTTTGCAAAAAGTGTAGAAATGTCAAAGCGAATCTTGAAACCATGGGTATTAAAAAAAAAAAAAGTGGTGACGAATGATCATGATTCATGAGTCCATGGTATAGGTAGATTATTATTAGGGATAAAATATTATGAACGTTTTATAAGAGTGATGTGGTAGGAGATGATGAAGCATTGGATAATATGGTAAGCGAGTGATTTCGGGGATTATAGTGAGATCAGTACGCTATCTGCAGCAAATATTATTACGACGCTTTCGTATGAGCTTACCTAAGGCTCTACGTTAAAGCCTCTCCAACTTAAATGTCTTTTATATCTCAGGGAAATGTATCTACGAATTTAACATGATTACCAAAACAAAAAAAAAAAATCTATCTACGACCCATCGTTTTTGCGTTTCGTTTAAGAACTACGGAGTAATTGATAATTATGGGGGAAAAGAATAAGAAAATACATTAATTAGCTTGCAAGTTGCCGGTAACAGAAAGGCAGTTTGTGATGTCATGTATGCATGCATGAAATATTTGATCGTAATGTCCGGTTTTCATAAAGCGCAACAAAATGTATTCCCAATCACAATAGCTTGATTGATATCACTACTCTCATATAACTAATTTATAATTAGTTCTTTCAACAAAGATATGTAGGAACTAGGAACTTGTCTTCATAGATGTTTGATTTTATGAGAAATCAGCATACGTTCTTGTAGACACCTTAATTTACATGGAGATATTCAACCAACGTGAACCCCATAAGGCCAACCAAAGGCAAAAATAGATTCAGGTTGAGAAATTCTCGGACTTTTTTGTTTGGACAAGAGTCACATTTTCTTTCTAAATATTGACTTAACAAATCTAAGGTTCATTTTCCGTTTCCCTTACAAGACCAGGTAATAGCCATAGAAAGAAAAAAAGGACAAACAACGAACCAGAAAAAAGGAGAGAAACAAAAAAAAAACAAGAATTGACAAGAACAGAACCCACCACCAAGTCTATTGACAAACTTACATCGACCTGAGAAGTAAAAACGACATCATTCTTCTTCTTTTTGTTATTCTTAACCTATCTTGATCACAATGCAATTTTGTGTAACATTATTGATTCAAGAAGGGGACACGCAACAAAAAGAGCTTCCTCTATCTTCTTAACAATGGGGATATTCTCATCTTCAAATAATTAATACCAAACGTTGAGCTCTGGTTTGCTATATTTCCATCTACCTTTATAAAACCTTTCCTTGAGTTTTGCTTGATTGTGCCTACCTAGTGGCGCAAGGATGGCAGAAAAGCCAGTGGAGAAAAGGTCACGTCGAGGGCTGTTGGGTGCTGTGTTTGGTAAACGTGGCTTGTGGTCCAAGAAATGTACGGCGGATAAGGGAAACCATAAAAGCACAACGAGTACCAGCATTGCCTCCACAGAATGCACCGCTAATATTCAGTTCACCAAATCTCCAGCAACCGAATTAAACCCAAATAAGCTTCAAGATCATAAAGTCCCACCTGAACCGATACAAAAACCTATTTCAAAACCCTCATCGAATCAAAACCCTAATAACCATCAGTTAGGCAACAATGGGAGTCACCAACATATTAATAATCAATGGCCGGTCCAACAACAAGCGAAGAAGGTGCCAAGGGAATCTATCGGTTTATCAGGTGAGCTAGAGAGCATGATCAACGACAACCAGAAAGCTAAAGGGATAAGAGCATCTTCAAGCAATGTGATGTTTGGCAACCTTGGGAACTTGAAGCAGCCAGGAACAACATCGGTTGGGAACCAAACAACTGTTCAAAACAAAGGATACGGTAATAATACCGGTGGAAGCTACGGGGTGAGGAATACAATGAAAGAGGAAAGACAAACTGCGGTTTCAACTAATCAAGATCAGCCAGGGTCTTTGTGTAGGGCGATATCTACAAGAATGGATCCAGAGACTTTGAAGATAATGGGGAATGAAGATTACAGGAACGGAAACTTTGCTGAAGCGTTAGCGTTGTATGATGCTGCCATAGCCATCGATCCAAAGAAGGCTGCGTATAGAAGCAACAAAAGTGCGGCGTTGACGGCATTGGGAAGAATCATTGAGGCAGTGTTTGAGTGTAGAGAGGCAATTAGAATGGAGCCTCATTACCATAGAGCTCATCATCGGTTGTCTAACTTGTACCTCAGGTAATCTCATCAAAGCCCTACCTTGTAACTCAAGTAAGTCAACATTTTTTAAACGTAAAATAAACTTGAAAATAATATAGGTTGGGAGAGGTGGACAACTCAATATATCATGTTAAGCATTCGGGTCCAGAAGCAGATCAAGAAGACATTTTGAAGGCCAAAACGGTTCAGACTCATCTCAACAGATGCACCGAAGCCAAAAGATTGCGAGATTGGAGAACTCTGATCAAAGAAACCGAGAACACTATAGCTTCAGGCGCAGACGCAGCTCCTCAAGTATATGCATTGCAAGCAGAGGCATTCTTGAAGAGTTATAGACATCAAGAGGCCGATGATGCTTTGTCTAGATGTCCGGTTTTCGATGTGGAAATGAGCACAAAATACTACGGACCGATCGGTTACGCCGGTTTCTTGGTCGTCTGGGCTCAGGTTCACATGTCATCCGGAAGGTTTGTTCTCTCTAGTTATGTAATCTTCTTGTTTCCACTCACATGCCAAATGATGTTAAATTAGACTTATTATGATCTTTCAACTTAAAACCTTTAATGTAAAAGAATTGGTCCAAATTTCTTATATATTATTTCTTTTATATTTTTGATGTTTCCAACATCTTTTCAAGATAATGGTATTTTTTTAACCATTATCAAATGATATCATGGTTTAAGCGGTTTGTGTCAAAACAGATTTGGAGAAGCCGTTGAGGCGATTCAACGAGCTAACAAGCTGGACAGGAACAACAGGGAAGTAAGCATGGTTCTCCGGCGTGTGCAGGCCGTAACCGCAGCGCGATCAAAAGGCAACGATTTCTTCAAAGCGGGACGGTTTCAAGAAGCTAGCACAGCTTATGGTGAAGGATTAGACCATGACTCAAGAAACTCAGTCTTGCTATGTAACAGAGCAGCTTGTCTATCCAAAATGGGACAGTTCCACAGAGCCGTAGAGGATTCCACGAATGCACTCACCGTCCGTCCTGCCTACACCAAGGCTCGACTGAGAAGAGCCGACTGTAACGCTAAGGTAAAAGTGATGTTGAGGTTTTTGTAAGAATTTACTAACGTTTATTTTATCTAGTTTTACATAAAACACCATTAACTACAATTAATTCAATCAATTAGAATTATACTACATAATACAACGATGACAAACAACAAATAACAATTTTTGAATAGAAATTTAAAATTATTATTTATTTCAAAGAAAAAATATTTTTAAAACATATTTTAAATGAAAAAGAGGGAGGAATATGTGATAGTCTTTTGAACTATAATTCTTTTTTTTTGGCAATTATGATGGTATAATATTAATGAGTTCTTTTTTTGTGTGGTTGCAGCTTGGGAACTGGGAAGCAGCAATTGGAGACTACGAGATATTGAGAAAAGAGACACCTGAAGACGAGGAAGTACTCAGAGCATTGTCAGAGTCCAAGATGCAGCTAGTGAAACGACGTGGACATGAATCCTGAACTCTCCCAGCGATTAAAACAGCCACCATGAGATTGTTCAGGAAGTTACGGACTGAAAAGTCTAGTCTTAATATTTTTTTAGCCGGTAACAAATGAGAAATCTTTAATCAATCAAAATTTATATCTCGGTGTAAATACAGACAGGTTCAAGTTTCGTTACAAAACAGTCAAGAACAAAGATTTAATCATTTACTAAAAATATATATATTACGTCCTAGATGGTTTTTTGGGTCTATATATTGCATTTGCAAGTTTGTTGTCTAGAATATTTCGACAAGGTGTGTGTAGATGTTAAAAAATGAATGTGGTGAAGCTTGAGGTTGATATAGTCTCCATCCTTTAGAGAGGAACATGAACCATATCAAATTATATTGCTCCATCTTTGGGTTATAAGTTATATTCACAATACACGATGTTTTGACTCATTGCATAAAGATTAAAAAATTTATTTTTCTCTAAAAATAAAACTATAAATATAATTTAAAAACATTCAACCAATTAAAAATTGACTGTAAAATCTAGTTAGTTCAACCGTTTTCAATAAAATAAAAAATAATATAAATATATCAAAATTTTATCTATTTTGAAGCAATAAATATTTTCTAAAACATCAACTATTATAAAATAGAGAGAGTATAACACTAGGTAAAAACAAAATGAAGAAAAAAATATTTAGAGAAACAAAAATAAACACAACTTTCCACTCTTCTCTGCGTCAAACGTCGTCGTTTTCTGGCATCCTCTATTCTCCTAATCTGCTACCCCGCCTGCGTGACTGTTTCTAGGGTTTCTCCGTTCTCACTCCGCCGCACAATCTCTCCAGCTCCGCCGCCTTATCCTCTCTCCCATCTCACCAGCCGTAACCCAATTCGGCAACTTCTCAGCTTCTCCTTCCCCAAAATCGGCACAGATGAGTACTGTATTCAGCGAAGAGATCCTAATCGACAAGCTCGCGAAGCTCAACAGCACTCAACAATCCATCGAAAGTATCCTCTTTTTCACTTCTCCCACTCATCAAAACCCTTAAAGTTCTCGACTTTATCCTCATATAGATCTCGTAGTTTTGCTAAAGTTTCGATCTTTTTTGTGATTTAAGCTCTATCGCATTGGTGTATATTCAACCGGGTCAAAGCCGAACTGATCGTGACGACATGGGAGAAGCAGTTTCACAGCACGGAGATGGCTCAGAAAGTGCCTCTTTTGTATTTGGCTAATGATATTCTCCAGAACAGTAAGCGTCAGGGTAATGAGTTCGTGCAGGAGTTTTGGAATGTTCTTCCCAAGGCGGTTAAAGATATTGTCTCTCAGGGAGATGATCGTGACAAAGGCGTCGTCTCTCGTTTGGTAAAATCTCTATTTTGTTAAATGTTGGTGTTAAGAAGCTATTAAGTGTTTTGGGGGAGAACACATGTTGTAGTGAATAGTTTGATGCGTGTTCTAAAAATCGGTATAGGCAGCGCAAATTGGAAGTAAAGGAAACATTTTTTTTTTCAGAATCAGGCGTTAGAAAAATCGGTTTGGGCCTCTGCCTAATCTATAATCTCTTATAGAACGTCTAACTACTGCTTAGCGATTTCTTGAACATTGGAAGTAAGCAAAACGATTTTTTTTCAGAAGGATTTATTAGAAAAATCGGTTTAGCCGTTCAAAAAATCGATTTGGGCCTCTGCCTAATCAATAATCTCATATAAAACACGTGTCTAATTACTGCTTAGCGATTTCTTGAACATTTGGTTTCTTTGGTACAAGTTTTTTTCTTAAATCTGTTTATGCTCAATCCAATGTTTAGAGAAAGATTTATTTTTTTACACTCTAGAAATGAGGATGTTATATATGATTAGTGTGCTTGTTGTTTGCGAATAGGTTACAGTATCAGCATTTGTTTATTTTCTTTAAGTATATGATTATGTCTCATCTGGGATATTGTGATGATTGATGCTAGGATGAACTTATTTAAGGTTCTTGCATTAGGTGTGTGATGATGGTGTGTGAGGTTTGAAACGTGAATAAAGAAGTATTGTGTTTACTTTTTATTGTAGGTGAAGATATGGGAAGATAGAAAAGTGTTTGGATCACGTTCGAAGAATCTTAGGGACGTGATGCTTGGAGAAGATTGCCCTTTGCCACTTGATGTCAGCAAGAAGCGTCCTCGTGGATCCAAATCCTCAAAACGTGATTCAAAGTCGTCCAGAACGGTAAACACCGAGATTTCATTATCTCTTTTATTGATATTAGTCAAATTTCATTACAGTTCTTTGTTTGTGTTGCTTTGATATGCAGAAAGTATCAAGTGGAGGAGGTGTGGCTGAGAAGATATCATCAGCATATCATTTGGTTGTTGCAGAAAACTCGAATGAAGAAGCTGAGATGAGTAAATGCAAGTCTGCAGTTAAACGTATCAGGAAGATGGAGAAAGATGTTGAAGAAGCTTGCTCTACTGGTGACAATCTGTTCTTACTACCTGCACCACTTGTTTCTCTCGCTCTCTCTCTCGCTTTAATTCATATGTTGTGTCTCTGTCTCCAGTGAAAGACAACCCTAAGAGAAAATCACTGGCGAAAGAATTGGAAGAGGAAGAATACCTTTTGAGACAATGTGTTGAGAAGCTTAAATCTGTTCAAGGAAGTAGAACTTCCCTTGTTAACCAGCTTAAAGACGCACTACGAGAACAGGTACTATTGATTTTCTCAGGTTGGCAAGTTCACTATTTTGCAATGTTTATTTATTATATATTTATATTAGGCGTTTTATTTTTGTAGGTTTAATTATAAATGTTAAAATTAGATATACAAAAAAAAAATGAAATCAGATAAATTTGTGGATCTTACACTAACATTATTACTTGATTTAACCAATTTAAATCGAATTAGACCGATTTAAAAGGGCTTAAACCGATTTGAGCTGCTTAAATTGGATTTTAATTTTTAAGACAATTGTTTCTGCTAGTTTCTGATCTATCTTTCATTCCTTTGCTTGTTGGTGTCAGGAATCTGAACTGGAGAATCTTGAAGCTCAGATTCAGGTATGTGTATGACCTCACACAGCATCTCTCACCTTGTGACCCGCTTGACCTTAAGCTCATGACTACTTTTGTTATTACCAGGTAGCACAAGAACAAACAGAGGAAGCTCAAAAGATGCAGAAACGTCTCAAAGATGAGGATTATGTATCAAAACCACCAACCATTGCTCCGGGCTCAGTCTCTGCAACTGAGACAACTGATAACAACAACAGCACTAAGTCTGGTCAAACATCAAAGATGACGCCTGCTTCTATAGCAGCGATGCTCACAGCATCCACCTCATCACACATGATCATGCAATCTGTTCTCTCTTCATTCGCAGCTGAAGCAACAAAGACTTCTGGTCTATCCAAACCAGAGAGCACAGTTCCCGTTTCAGACAGTAATGCTTTTGTTCCTTCTTACAACAACCCCCAGAACCAGACACCTATAACACAAGGTCAAGGTCAGTACCACTTGATCTCTAATCCAGCAGCACCACAACAGTTTCTAAAACAGCCGGTAATGAACAATCCTTATGGCTTTGGTAACATTCCGTTAATGCCACCTGGACTCCCGCCGCCTCCACCACCACCCCATATGCAACAGCCTCAGATTCCTCAGTCGAACTCAGCTCAACAACAACAACCTCAACAAGGTTCAACTTTCCAGCCACCGGGAATAATGTATTATGGAGCTCCACACCATTCTTAAAAGTTAGAAGTTATGTTAGTTAGATAGTTGTGACCCTTTTTATCTGCGGATATGTTGGTTTTGATGTTACATTGTTGGGTCTTTAAAGCGGAAAAAATGTTCCTCGTGTTGTAGAAACGTTCACCTTTCTTATAAATATTTGTACTATTGAAAATTGGCCTAGCACAAAATTCTTCAAATGCTAGGTCCATGGTCCATATAGCAAATGATTACTTTGCTAGAAAACAAAAATCGTATTTGCTATAAAAAAAAAAAGGAGACGTTGCAATCATTGAAAAGATAAATCAGAAATGTACAGGAGATTTCAAACTTTAGCGATCATCTGGAAATCATCAATTCGACCACCACAAAAGTCTTGGACAAGCTGTTCCCATATCTTGGACTACCACCAAAATTTATTAGAAAAATATTTATTTAGACGAATATCTTTAGTATCGAGTTTGTTTATTCTTGATTATTAATGCGAAAATCTTCTGACCAGTCTTATATTTTTTTATATTATCTCATTGTTGAATAAAACATATACCCCCCCAAGCAAGACATAAGATTACATTATCAGACTCCGAAGAAGCTTTTACATGATTAGCCCTTTTTCATTAAAGCCTTCCTCTGGAGGGAATCTTTGAACCAAATGGGCATATGATACATTATTGCCATGAAGGCGGAATATCTGCCTGACGAGAACCAAGCCGGTGGGTTCTTCTTTAGCACAACAGCTACGATGTCTTTAGCGAATGTTTCAGCAGGAGTTGGCTTCCTCCTCTGGAAAAAGAATAGCCTCTCTATCATACCTTCTTCGTAAGCCTTGTATAGTTTCAGCTCAGGCATTTTTTTGAAGACGTCTACAGCTGAGTTTGCTAGGTTTGATTTTATTCCTCCTGGGACGACATCTATGACGTCAATGCCAAAGGGGTCGAGCTCCAACCTGCGGTTAGTAAAGGAACCCATTACCAAAAAAAACTGAAGAACCAAGACCATCAGATAATTTGAATTAATGAATGGTCTCATTTCTGAACCTGAGGGAATCGGTAAGAGCATGAATAGCAGCTTTGGTCGCTGTATGGACACCTGCCCATGGACTTGGTTACATCACAGAGATACTTCCAACGTTGACAATCTTTCCCTTTTTCTTAGACACCATATGAGGTACAACGGCTTGAGTCATCCTCACGGTACCTGCATGGACGTATATTCACTTCTTGAAATGTTTCCACATTAATTTTTCTTGTAACTCATTAAAAAGGTTGGTCTTGAGATTTTGATTACTATAAACAATTAGTATGAATTTATATAATTATTTTTTGTACAAATTCAGGGTCTATGTAAATTTATATAATGATTCACTAGCCTATTTTCGTGACCGGATTAATTAAATATCGTTATCGAAATCAAAACCAATTTTACTACCGAAAACATTGGTGTCAAAGGTGTTTTGCATGGTGGAGATAGGGATCTCAGCGATAGGACCGACGCACTGAATGCCGGCGTTGTTGACGAGAACGTCGACTTGGCCGAACTTATCCATAACATTAGACATGACATTGTTCACGCTCTGCTCCGACCGAACATCAAGCTCATGCACGAACATTCTCGGATCTTGCTCTAGATCCGCCATCTTACTCCGTGATCGACTCGTTGCCACCACACGACAACCGTTCTCAGCGAACTCACGTGCCAGCGCGTGACCGATCCCTCCGTGAGAGCATCCCGTTATCAGAACCACCGGACCCGCGTTGTCGCTTTCCATACGGAGCCCTCGAGATTGAGCAACAATGGACTACAAGTTTGATGCTTATAAAGTCAATGCATGTCGGATAAAAACCATACGTGGAACTTTTAGACAAAACAATAAAGAGAAAAGAGTCGATGAATTGATACCACTTTACGAGGGTTAAGACGAGGAACTAACTGCGGTCTTGTCTGAACGTGTCCTTTGAACAAAGCTAGTGGAGTGGCCATTTTATTCCTGCAATGACTCAAAACGGTTCACGGAAAAAGTTTCGATTAGTACGTTACAAAATATATCAGTATTCAAACCCTAGACAACCTTTATATATAAATAGCCACCTCACTGTACTGATTGATTTGTCATTTTGTTTTTTCTCGGCAGAATCCATGTGCCATTTTCAAGAATTAAAATCAAGTACTGTGAATTAAAAAAAAAGGTACTTTGAATTCAATTGAATATGCATGGCTTTAGAGAATGCATGGGGTGCATAATGCATTTGGAGCATCATTAGCACCATTAGTGATAGTATTTCACACATATTTTATTGTGTGGGTATCTTAAATAATTGAAAATTTCACGATAGTATATCATTTGAGAAATCTGTGTGTGGGCCTGTGGGGTTTTCGAATATTCGTGGAGGCTGCTTGGTGATTCGAGCATTATTAGTGGTAGTTCTCACGGGTTATAGAAAGCATAGGATATGAGCCCGGGGATATGGGTGGTAACTCAAAATAATTAAAATCTAAATAATCTATTATTTAAAATGTGTGTGGGGTTCTCAAATATTTGAGATGGTTACATTTATATACTATTAAATTTGTTTCATAAAACAAGATAATTACTGTCGGTGCCCATCCGTAATGTGATCCTTTTTCTTGTCATGATGTGAATTATTGGATCGCGTTAATCCAAAAAGTAGTATAGTACAAGTTGCCGAGCTTTTTCTCTAGTTAAAAGTTAATGGATCGCGGTTAGCCTAAGTAAAATATATTTCTGCTAAGAAATGTTTAGTTTTTGGGCCCTGATATTATGTTCTGCTTATTTTATTGAGCCCGATTATTATTTTCTAGTTTCAGATATAAGCCCAATATTAATACTAACAAAAGTCCCCAAAAAATTCTGGATAGAAATAAATTGTATTTTATTTTTTGAAAAATATTCAACTTATTCAATAGATCAGAAGGAGAAAACAAAAAGTAATAGAAGAAGATAAATAAAATGTAGTCAAAGGAACCAAAAGGAAAGAGAAGAAAAGGAAGTAATCTTAAAATGATGATAGTTCCCATTTGTCTTGGCCTCTTGGGGTAATGTCGCAAAGGCATCTCAACTTTGCTACTTTTTCTTTACTTTCATTACTACAAAAGTATATAATACTTATCTGTGGGTTATTATCATGACTATCCTCTAATCCATATAAATTCTAGTAAGAATTAGTATAAGTTATAATGAATAGAACACGTCGATAATCAAATGGGTAACAAAACTCTTATGAGTCTCACTTCAAAAATATAACAACAATATACTCAATGGCTAATACTACATGACTACTTAACAAATCTAAAAAATTTCAAGAAAGTGTTACATTGAAATTCATCTAAAAAGCATCACAACTTTACACCTAGTAAGTTGATAAATGAGAAAATTCGCATACTTTTATTTAGCAAAAGATAAGGCATAAGGGAAACTCACAACTTAACATAAAATGTCTTATTTTGGATTAGACCATTTATATTTCATCGTTTATTATAGCATCTTCTATCAAACTCCAAAAATCATATCTTCTTCTTTATAGAATAATCAATAATCTAATAGTATAAGTTAAGGCGAGAAAAATATTGTAGAGTTCATGAAACTCTCAGATTGGTATCAAAACATGAATTGCTTGCGAAACTAATATGAAAGAAATTCAGAGTGACGATAGCCACTCTAAGTGGCAACCCACTTTTCATAAGATAGCACTTGAGAATAATTCCCCAAATAGGCCAACGCAAAGCCACAGAGATGGTGCTTCATGTCTCATTAGTTCATCTTTCCTCGAATTTCTTTATTTTCATTGTTGATGTTCCTTGTATTCGAATATACATTATTGCCATATTGTCCTATTGGTTAAAATTATTGCAATATCTAAGGGCCTGACTGGTTTAACCGCAGCGGTTGCGGTTGCGGTTGCGGGAGTTTGCGGATGCGGGTGGTTGCGGTTTCTAGCGGTTTTAAGAGATTTGTACGACTGGTTCTGCGGTTAGAAATTTGTGCGTTTGCGGGATACTTATGACTGGTTAACTACCAAATGCAGCAGCTGTTAAATAATAAATTAATAATATTTACATTTTATACAATTATAAAAATATCAAAAATAATAATATTATAATAAATATAAAATTTATATTTAGAAAGTTATAGTTTAAATTTTTTAAAAATATAGAAAATATTTTTATTTTAAAGTTTTATAATATTAATTAAAATTTAATTGATATATTTTAGCATTTTTATAATTTCACTTTAATTTTTTTATTGATTTTTTTTATTTTTGTATTTATATTGTTTTGGAAAAAAAAAAAAAATTTATCCTCCCGCAAACGCCCGCAACCGCAAACGCTAGCTGGAACCAGCTTTTGAATTTATGAGGTTCAAAGCGATTTGGAGCGGTTTAGAGCGGTTTGAGCGATTGTTGCAAAACGCCAGCAACCGCTACTAACCGCAAAAGCTGCGTTTGCGGGTGGTAGCGGGAAAACCAGTCATACCCTAATACGTGTAAAATAAATACCACAAATCAATCAACCAACTTGATAAAACCTCCAAAATGGAATGAGGGGCTACATCCACTATCAAATAATGATTTGTGTCACTTTACACATAAATATCACTTGCACGCGAAATTTTTATAATGCAATAAAGTTTACAAAATATTATTACTTTTATTTACGGGCGTTGGTGTTTTATGTTGTTAACAAACATATCCGAAAGTAAACCTCAAATAATGATGTGTGAAGACATAATTAATCATATGATGGATCGGGAAAGCAATGAAACACGTGAACAAGATTTGTATGTATGTCATACGAATCTGTAACGTGTTGGTGTTGCAATACAGAAAACTGCACCAAGATTTATACGTAAACTTCAAATAATGATGTAAGAAGACATAATTAATCAAATGATGGATCGAGCAAACAATGAAACACGTGAACAAGATTTATAGTATCCATTGTGATAAACATAATAAGCAAAGAGGCAAGTGGGTAGAATAAGTTGCGGTAACACAAATGTCTCCTATGAAACATGAAGAGCCAATATTTTGTAATATCTCTTTATCAGCTGATTCCTTCCCAAAATGAAGTTTTCATTTTTCTTTTCTGTATATATAATATTATCAAATGTACGACAAGACGAATATGTGAATCTTTGAGCTGGCATTATTTGTTTTATAACTAAATATCATTTTTCCGTTCAACCTACGCCATCAATTTTCTTTTAATATTATTGTATCACTTTTTAGCATAAACAAATTATCATACCTTCGAAATGCTAAGGAAATTACATAAGCTTGATTGTGAAAGCTAAAACCTTCAAAAGCTTACATGTTGGTCTCTTATTTTGCTTATAGCCAACATTTGATCAGCATGTCTTAAAAATCGAAGCAACCCCACCAAAAATTACACTCGGTCACTTTACGTACTTTGTTGATAAATACTTTTAGACAGCACAAAATTAAGTATTTGTCCACAAATTAGCACACAAAAAAAATCTTTAAAATAACATTATTAAAAGGTAAAAATTAAATATATTTTATAAATTTGAGTTTAAAGTATAGTATTTAGAGGGTGACACTAGAGTTTAATGCTTAGAATAAAGATTTTTTTTTGTAACACAAAACTTAGAATATAGAGTAATTTAAAGTTTTTATTGATTAATAGAAAATTTTCTTTTAGAATGTTATCTATGAGATATGCAATACTTTGTTTGGTTGGTGTTGTTTATAAATTCCAAATATATATTTTTTTTGCCAACATTTTCGTAAATTCCAAATATATAAAATTTAGAAAATAGCCGTTACAATATATATATTCCTCGAAAATTAACCGCCTTTCATTCCCGCGATAAGTCTAACCACTATGATTCAGCTCCACGCGCTTCTACTTTGCTCGTGTGCCGTCAAAACGAGTTATCACCACCGACGGGACTCGCCGCTAAATTTGACGAAGTGTAGTGAATAAATAATATAATTCACACACATACAAAACAAAGAATTGTTACTGAATAAGAGGAAGAAAAAAACGGGTATAGTTTGAGAAAATTCCAAATCGACCTGGTGCGCACATCAACTAGGTAGTGGAAGATGACAAACCAGATAAAAAGAGAATAAGCACAAACAAAGTGTTAAATAAACAAACAAGTGCACTATTTCGAAAAGAATATACGGTAAAATAGAATCACCGAAGAACCAACCAACCAAAACAAAAAGAGACAAGAAGAAAGTTAAGTTTTACATTTTATCAAATATTTAGAAAATTTAAAGAGAATCATGTCAAAGGTCTCTTGCCGTGTTCTCGCATGATTCTTCTTCTTCCTCGAGATGACTAGACCGATCTGAACTGCGGTTTTCTAGGCTTTGCGTCAGGTTTCGTCTCTGAAAGTGAAGAAAGTTCCTTTGCTTTTGGCTTACTTCATGGTTTCCGCGGGAAAAGTTCACTCTCTTTTGACTCAAAAGACGACAAGAAGGTTTCTTCAGATCTCTCTTCTTCCTATGTTATGACTTTTTTTTTGTTTGATTTATTCTGTTCCTGTCTCTTACTGTATCACCATGAATAATGAAAGAGTCAACTCTTTTAACCGATTTTGGATTAGGGTTTACTGTCTGGTTCTGTATCACTTCTTCTATGACCTGCCTTCAATAGAATCTTGACTTTTGTGCTAGAAACAGAACGTTCATATCAAATCAGTGATAGATATTTTTTTTCCCTTATTGGGAGGTGTTTAAGATGGTCCACCATCAATAGCTAAAAGAAGAACACACAGTGAGATCCATTAACTGACACTGACCTTATAGTTTGGTCATGTTTTTCTTTCTTGTAACAAATTTCAATTATCTGTTTATCTAATTGACAACCTTTCAAAGAAAAATACCAGCAAAAAAAATAGTGTTTCTAGGGGTGTATATGAGTCAGGTGCTGCGCCTTTATCAATGGAGCTTATACAAGTAGAGGAGAGGTAGCGTTGACGTATTGAGTGATGCAAAATGACTTATAAGCCACACATCTTTCTTTTTATTCTAGCTGCAAATACCTTCTTACATAAAGCTTAACTTGTACTCTTAACTTTGCAGTTCTTGAGTTTTATTGGTTAATGAAGTTTTTTGTTTGTAACTTTGAAGTTCTTGAGTTGTATTGGTTAATGAAGTTGTGTAAGTGTCTCTTGCTTTTGCTAGTTGAGGAAACATGAATACAACTTCAACACATTTTGTTCCTCCGAGGAGATTTGAAATCTACGAGACTACTCTCAACCAAGTCAGTATGTGGGAAGAGAGTTTCAAGAACAATGGAGGCATATTTACACCTAACTCTATCATCATCCCCACAGATGCAAAACTAGACAGCTTGGTACTTACCTCAGTTCAGTTCTCTCATTTGAAGTTCAGAAACTAATGGTTGCTTTACATCTTTTGTTTCAGTCTGAGGATACTTCTCATGGAACTCCTCACAAGTTTGACCAAGAAGCTTCCACATCTAGACATCCTGACAAAGTAACTAACTATACCTCATTTGTATTTTTTTTATCTTAACCCCTTTGGAGTATTTTTTTAAATTTAAATCTTCATCTCTTCACAGACACAGAGACGGCTAGCACAGAACCGGGAGGCAGCTAGGAAAAGTCGTTTGCGCAAAAAAGTATAAAACCTCATGAAACTAGTTAAGTTTTTGTTTTGTTTTGTTATATTGACTTTTTAGAATCTTTGTCTTTCAGGCTTATGTTCAGCAGCTAGAGACAAGCAGGTTGAAGCTAATTCATTTAGAGCAAGAACTTGATCGTGCTAGACAACAAGGTTTCTATGAAGGGAACCGAGTAGATACTAATGCTCTTGGTTTCTCAGACAAGATGAGCTCAGGTTTGAATATTTACACCTTTTCTGGCAATTTCCTAACTATCTCCCCCCAAAATAATTTTCGGGTGAATTTTCCAAAAATGTATACATAAATTATGGTCTGAAACTTTAAATTTTTAGATATATTGCTAAATTTAAAACTTACAATTTCAAAAAACCATTAAACATATATAGATGGAGTTATTAACTTTTAAAACTAGGTCATTACATCGTTAAATATACGGTTAATATATTTTTTTTTGAACAAAACCTGAAAATAATTTGAGACAGCATTGGGTTTGGTGTTGTTGTTACTTGTTAGGGATTGTAGCATTTGAGATGGAATATGGACACTGGGTGGAAGAACAGAACAGGCAAATAAGCGAGCTGAGAACCGTTTTACAAGGACAAGTTAGTGATGTAGAGCTTCGTTTGCTAGTTGACAATGCCATGAAACATTACTTTCAACTCTTCCGAATGAAGTCAGCAGCTGCAAAGATCGATGTCTTCTACATCATGTCCGGAATGTGGAAAACTTCAGCAGAGAGGTTTTTCATGTGGATAGGTGGGTTCAGACCCTCGGAGCTCCTCAAGGTAATCGATAAACTCGTGTTTCATCCATGGCTGGTTCTGAGATTTTGTAGGCTATACCAATTTAGTAACTGTATATTAAAAAAAATTACAAATTTTGGGGCTGTAGGCCAATGTTTCATTAGTCTATGCTCAAGACTCGACCTGGTTTCATCCATAGAAGTAATGACTTTTCTTACAATATATATATTTATCTTGTTGTGGTTAGGTTCTGTTACCACATTTTGATCCTTTGATGGATCAACAAGTATTGGATGTGTGCAATCTGAGGCAATCATGTCAACAAGCTGAAGATGCTGTATCTCAAGGCATGGAGAAGCTGCAGCATACATTAGCAGATAGTGTAGCAGCGGGGAATCTCGGTGAAGGAAGTTACATTCCTCAAATAACTTGTGCTATGGAGAGATTGGAAGCTTTGGTCAGTTTTGTGAATCAGGTAAGAGAACAGATTTTACCTCTTAATCTCTTTATGACAAGAATTGTTTCTTAAACTGTTGTTCTTTGTTTGTTGTAGGCTGATCATCTTAGACATGAGACATTGCAACAGATGCATCGGATCTTAACCACTAGACAAGCGGCTAGGGGTTTGTTAGCATTAGGTGAGTATTTCCAACGGTTAAGAGCTTTAAGCTCGAGTTGGGCGACTCGGCAACGTGAACCAACGTAATAAAGGAGACAAGATTTCAAGAAAGGTTTGAGAGACTATTAAGAATCAAGAATGGTGTTTGCTCGTGAGTGGATTTTGGACAAGAACATAAGCTGCTTATATGATGATGATGATCGTCTTTGTGGCTAAAGAAACTGTTTGAAGAAAGTTGTAAATATAATCAGCAACGTAAATGTTTATAGCTTATGTGTGCTTTGCGTGTATATATGATTCCAGTGTGATGATTTCTAAAAATTATCATAGAATAAAAAGTTAATTAAATTAAACATGATCAATATAGTCATAAGATGAAAAAAATATATTAAATTTTGTATGCACAGAAAAAAAATGTGATTAGCTTTTCTTCTGCCTTTACAAGGAAGGGAAAAATAACCAACAAAAATATAAATGTGACCAAACTAATCTAAAATCCTCTTTGCGATTGCCATTTCAATTAAGAAAAAAAATCAAGGATTAGGAAAAAAAATCAAGGTTTACTGGAGGAGATTACAAACTCATTAATGAAAAAAAATTACACTATTCGTCCAAACTTGTCTTTTTAACTATGAATAAAGCTCAAAGAGTTTCTGAGAGCACCTGTGATCAAAATATAAGTTTCATTTCTGCTGAAGCTGCCAAGAAAAAGCTTCTGTGTTCTCAAGATTTGATAATCAAAGGACTTCATGAGCCTTTCCATAGTATCTGTTAATGAACCGCGACTGCAAAAGAAAGGGCAAACCAGATTCACATATTAAGAACTCAAAAACGTCTTTTGGCAGATAATGTTTATTGTTTTTGTCTTTTGTTTCTTACCTTGACGCCAGAGACATCTGGTGTTTCTGGAGAAGGCAGAGGGTAGAATTTGTAGAACTTCATGCTTTGGAAGGCTTGTTTAGTCTCTTCGCTCATATCTTCAATAGCTTTCCTTCGAGCTTCTCTAGCCTGCATGGATCATTCCGTAAGCAAACAGTTCCATTCAATATATATATATATATATATATATCATCCATCTTGGTTTGGTTACTGTTTACCTCTCTATTAGCTTTCTTTGCAGCTCGTACTTGCTCTTTCACATATTCCTGAGAAAATTAAAAAAAAAAAAACAAAAGAACTTAAACAAATCTATGTCATGAACTGACTATTGAGTTATACAGCTCAACTTACTTTGAATTCGTCCTTTTGTTCTGCAGCTAAGGCTTCATCTTCAATCAGTTTATCCACAAATTCCTGAGATACATGCACAAAAACCAATACAATGAATGCAAGAACACACAAGGAAGAAGCTGTGCAAAGACGAAAATGCTCTTGAATCAAATGAAGAAGTAATTTTCAAAGGCACACCTCAAGTTCGTCAAGCTCCCAGTCAAACTCACATACAACCTGCATAAACAGAACGTTTAAGCTTAATGATTTAAGAAATTACCCTAAACAATGTGCCTCTACTAAGCCATTTTATGTAAGACTGCCACTCCCAATACATTCATTACGCGGGAGAAGACTTACCGGCGGTTCAGAGGGGAACATTATTTGAACCTCAGTACTCTGTTCCAGTTCATCTTCAGTAAATGGCTGATAGAAATCTACAAAGCCAAAAAAAAGAGAGATGTTAGATTTGTTGTTGCTTACCACATACATAACAACAGGGAATAAAACTAATAGCCTGCCATGTACTATAACTGGTTCTTGATCCGCATATTCTAACTGATATTGGCAGTGAGGAAGAAAACTCACAAGGAAGGCAATACTCGTACTTCTTGACAAGATCTTCCTTCATGTGTCTGAGAGCAGCTCTGCAGATAATACAAAGCTAAATTCAATACTCTGTATGAGAAATAAAGATTTGCAATAAAGACCCCATACATAAAATCCTGCACCCTAACAACAATTTACTAGGCAGCTATGAGAGAGCAAATGATGCAATTTGACTCATCACACTTTCAAATGATAGCTGCGTGAACGCATGTTTCATGTTCTAATTTCAATATCATTGGAATGTAACTCAAAAGCCCTTCATAGCAAGAGAAGACAGGGCAACACATGTTTACTTACCTCCTCCGGGTACAGCCCAAGACAAAAATTTGAAAGTCCATCCTATCAACTTGTCTACCTCTGCAGGAAGAACATATTAAAGGTAGTTAGCAAATGCTGGTAAACATCGCAAGGATAGTATGTATGAGAGTAATTTGCGTTTCTATTCGCACTGATTTAGCTAATGAAGTACCTTTTGTCAACTGGAATGTAAGGAAGCCCGTCCATTTTCATCGTCTTCATTGGAATGATTTCCTCCACTTCTCTCTGAACCGACGTGATTCCAATCTTATCAGATGGTGGGAAGGGTGATTCAACCTGAACAAAGAGAAATGATATACGATTTTGAATCCAGAGATCAACGATATCAACCAAACATTGATAGTGGTTTAAACAACAACTTACGGCAACAACTGCTGGGACATGGAGAATCTTGTTTGCACCTTTGAATGGGACTAACTGGGCTGTAAAGATGAGAAGAATATTCAACAGAAACATAGATATCAGTATATCACAAGTGCTTACCATGTTTTGAACAGGATAAAAGACAAGGAGGCAGCATAAAAAGCAGTAACAAAAGAAGAAGAAGAAGAAACAGCTTACGTTCTGTACAACCGAAAAGAAAGACTTTCTTCCCGTAGAGCAATCCATCTTCCTCCTCCAATGCTTCCTGGCATACAAATATCAGAATCTCGTCAACGCTGAAAAACCTGTCGACTCAAAAATAGATAACAATAAACAAAACAACTTACTTCAAGATGTTTGAAGTCCCAATTGAATTCATAAAGGGCATCTAATTGGTCCCACTGCCACCACAATTGAACAACCATAAGCAAAAAAGAATATCAAAGGAGACCGTAACTTCAATGATGAAATTAAATCCCTAAACAATATACCTCAGTCCCCACTGGAAATGCAGCCTTCCACAAACCCTCCTGCAAAAAAAAAAAAAAAAACACAAAAGTATAACACCGAAAACTTCACAAACACCATTCAATTAAAAATTAGCTCTCTAGTAGTAACTCATGCTCGAAGTAGGATATACCATATATGGCAAACAATTATACTCAGAAGAGATATAAACCTATCATACTATTCTCACACTCCATCTATATAGTTATATCTATCTTGCAACCAAGAGCTCTTATAAGCTCCAAACTAAAGGTAAGTTACATCACAAGCCTCAAATTGCATATAATCCAAGTGATAATGAATCTTTAAGTCTTAACAGGCTTTATACATGATCATATGATATTCCAAGAGTAAAAGCATTACCAGATTACGCTCATCCTCGAAGTACTCAGGCTCTTCCTGTGGTTTGCTCACCCGAGCTTTCTTCGCCCTCGGAGCCTGCGGCTTCTTCTCGTCTTTCACTTCGATTCCCTTCTTCGTGGCTCTCTTTCGCTTCCCACCACCGCGAGCAGGTTTGTTCTTCTTCTTATCTTCCTCGTCCTTGACGTCCTCGTTTTGCTGAGAGGAAGACGAAGCGCCGTTGACCTCATCGACCTGTTTGTCTTCCTCCTCGTCTTTTACTTTCTCCTCCTGCGTCGAGGCCTCGAGAGACTCGGCAATCACCTCGTCGTTCTGACTCTCTGCGACAGCTGCACCTTTGCGTCCGGCTTTAGAAGCGCCTCTTCTCTTAGCTCCTTTCTTCATTTTTGCACGATAGTAATACTAATGCTTCGGCGACGACGACGAAGAGGTTAGAGAGAGGGATCCGTAATTTCGAATTTTCGGAAGGCAACTCCTTTGGGTTTCTATTTATTTATTATTTGTGTGTTATCATCAGTGTCCCCTCCTGCTTCAATTCAACGCCTCTTCGGAAACGACGACGACATAGGGTTTTTAATTTTCCCCCCAAATTAAAAATAACGCGCCGGTTAGTGAGATTAGTTTGGAGGCCCAGTACTTAAATTAAAGCCCAAAGCATTAACGGAGGACTTGTTTCCAAATTTAATCTCGTCACAGGGTCCAAACCGATCGGTTGCGGCTACGGGAGTTTGCATTTAAATCAGATAGGTTGATTAACATTTTAAACTCTTCAATATTGTGTAGCCAAGGTATCACTCAAGGTGTTAGAAGCTCAATACGGGCTATTCGTGTGGCTGAAGATAGACTAAAAGCATAATTATTGGTAGGAGGATGGTTTTTATGCGTGTGCCCACCACTTTTTTGTAAAAATCGTATTTTAATGTCGCCAAATAAAAAACGTTTCACAGGGATTTGTTGTACTGTTTGCAGGCTCCACAGACACGTGACTGTCTGCAATTGGTTTATTTTTAAATTATTTTTTTTAAAATCAGAAAACAAAAAAAAATGAAAGAAACCCAAAAACGTTTTTACTGATAATCATGCTCTAAGGAGGTTGACAAACATTGTTTTAAACTTTGTTTCACAGAGGGGTGGACTTCATGGTTAACTCTGTTTTGTACTTTATTAGTAGCTTCGATGCAGGAGGTGATGCATCAAACCAAGACGAGTGGAGCAGAACCAGTGGTAGCTAAAACAGCGAGGAGCTTAAAGGAAGGGATCGTTAAGGGACGTTCTCTATTGCAATTGTTCTTCACTATCACTCGCTTCTCCAAAATGGCATCGAGATCTTTTGCAAAGCGAGCTAAGGAAGTAGAGGGTTGAACAATCACATCTCATTTCATATCATAGCTTAAGAATAGTCTAGTTTGACTGATATGAAACTACGGAGATTATGATTCTTGAGACGCAGAGCATGTTTCGTTTAGAGTATCTATCATGTAATCAAGATCATCAAATTCTTCATCGTGACAAAGTTTAAAGACTTACAATGTATAAGCATCATCCTTATTATACACTTGCGTTTTTGTTTATTTATTTGTTTTCTTACAATCAAATACTCAAACAAACTTACAAAGTTACGAACATCCAAGAATCATATATAATACACACAACACAACAAAAAAATTATAAACAAATATACAATAATGAAACATAAAAGTACGAGATTTTCTCCGTACATTATTAACTTGACTTTGACTTTGTTTCACATGGACGACACGCCGGAATAGAACACATTAGCCACGAGACATGTTGGTACCTCCAGGCTTGCCGGAACTATATTCCAGATGCGATTTTCTGGACGTCACTTCCACAACCTCTGTCACTTCCTCTTCTTCCGATATCTTCTTCCACATGCATCATTATCATATATGTATACAGTTATCAATAGAATCTTTGTGATGGAAAAACGAAACGCTACATGATGAAGCATGTTAAGTAACACATAAAAGAAAGAAACGTATTCAAAGTAATAGTATCATGCATACGTTTACGAGTTAGATATATATATTACCAACTGTTTTAAAGATACTACTAACTCGTAAACTTTTCAACAACTTGTTGATTTATACTCACCGGAAAATTACTGGGAGGTGATCTTATACCGAGAAACTTAACGAAGAGAGATTGTAGAATCTCGTGGATGAAACTAAAAGGGATGTAGACGTAAGAAAAAACTCCACTTTCTGTTCTTCCTTTGCTCTCCATCTCTTCTTTCTTTCTTCTAATTGTGTGCTTAGAAGAGACTAATCAGATCATTAATATAGAGTTCAAGTCACTCATCATTGATCTTGGTCAACTTTGAGCGTTTACGTTGATTACTATAAAAATATATTTATATAATTTATTTAAGTGTAACAGCTCATCGGTCGCATATATTCCTATCATTGCATGATTTTTTTTGATGAAAATATCATTGCATGTTTCCCGTTTGCAATTAGTTGTATTTATTTAAGATTTGACACGCATTCGTTTGTTCAGATTAGCGATGCTAGGAAATATCAAAAAGTATATTCGTTGAATTCATATATCGTAGTCGATCAGAATACGTGAAGTAATAGAAGTATACAGTATCTTATTCTGTTAAAATTACCGGTGGTGAATCTGGTGATATATGCTTTACCTGGAACTTTAGTGTCCCTCTCCCTAGTGATAGGTCAACGGACATTGGACCAGTGAATAAAAAAAAAGAAGGAATCATCTGATTTTCGTGTTTATCTGAATATGTGACTGATTTTCTTTGATCGACTTTCTGTTCTCAATAAAATTAGTAAAAGCTAGTACAAGGGAAGCATTGCACGGACTTTTACATCAGTTTGCTGGTAAAACAAAAATCCTTAACTAATTAAGTTGTGAGCTTGGAATATATTCTGATCAAATTTTAAATTAATATCTTGTCTACAAATTTTAAATTAAGTTTTATAGATAGCCTGTTCTGACGATTTTACTTTATTGTTTCTATGTATATTTCCATTTTTCTTTATTCTATCAAATTTGTTTATATTTTACACTAATTTATGATTGTTCGACTATTTTTTATAAAACACTAAATGTGGTTTTCATGTTAAAATAAAATATATAATTTTATCTGTTTTCTTAAGTTTCAAGATTTTACCAAAAATCTCAATATAATGGAACAAAAGGATATATTTTTATATTAAACCATATTTTAATATTAACCAGAGATACATTATTTTCCGTACCATTTGGTCACCGTCCACTATCGTCTGAAAAACAAAAGCCTTTATGTTTTGAATAATTTTAAGACTTTATGGAACTTCATGATATGAAATCATTATTAGCCAAAAATATACATAAAACGATGTGTATGATAAACGTGAAACATTGCATGCAACTAGTAATCTGTTTTCTCCGCGTGGCTTTTAGCCTTTTATGGCTGATAGATAGCAAAACAACAAATCAAATGTTCTTAATTTAGCTGTGGCCGCCTGGCTTTCCAGAGCTATGTGGCTCTCTCGGCCTTTTCTTTGATCCGACTAAAATTCCCCTTGTCGTCACGGCATCCTCCTGAACCTGGTCTTGTAAACGTGTAGTTAGAAGAAAAATCTCATCCTATTAATCATCAAATAGGAACGTCCAGTATAGTATGGTCAAATCGATATAAAACAAAAAGAAATTTCCTTTTTTAAACTATGAAATTACAGATATATATATATATATATATCAGACCGTATCAGAGAAAATCAAATTTATAATTGGTTGTTATATATCATTAATATAAAAAAAATCTCAGCATAACCTATCTGAATCGAAACCAGTATATCAAAATACATACGCATATGCATGTGAATATTTATACTAATGATATGTATATATGCATACGCATGTGACCATGCATAATTCCTTGATCTCTTTAGGTTTTTTCCTAATAATTGATACGTACCGAAGATGCCGAAGGATTCGAAGGAGAGGTATAAAGACCAAGACACTTTAGGAAACTCTTGAGAGCTTCGTTACAGAATTGGAAAGGACCCCAAAGATGAGATCTTTCTTCTTCGCTTCTTCTCTCTTCCTCCATTGGAATCCAAGTTACTCAGTATATGAGGTGATGTTTTAGTCTGTCTTATCACTATCCTTGTTATAACTTGACACAACCAAAAAAATCCATGTATACCTCTAAAACTCGGTACAATAAAAGCAGGGGAGGTTTAGTGGGGATGGAGAGCGACGTCCCAAAGGTCCAACAATAAACAAGATTCGTTTTTTCTTCAGTGTGCATTGTCGGTTTAAACTCGGATAATAGCACAAAATGATACAATATGAACTATTATACTCTTGTGTTTTTTGCTACAAAAATATCCAATTAAAAAAACAGAATGAAAACAAAAGTATATAACATTAGCAGTAATTATTTATAGAACGTTTCACATCCAGCAGACTCTAAATTTTATTATATTGATAGTTGTAATAATGTTTTGGCCTGGCTCTGTCAGTCTATGCCCATGGGTATTAGTTGTCGGTCGGTATGCTTTTCAATAATACTTTAATCTTCTCAAACTCTAAAATCTTTCCGATGCATTATTGGTGACTTTCTTGAGTTTTCAATTCATCATCATATGTAGATTGATAAACTAAATTTAGCCCAAGCAAAGCAAGTGCGATCATGACTTTTAATATATACTAACTTAATATTTTGGGAGATAAGCCTTGCAATGTATCAACTATCAAGAGTAACAAAAACTTTCATGGTATTATCCTCATATGATAGAAGTTTTAATTTACATATTTTTTTAGATAAACAAAGCTTATCTTCTCGGATATTTACTAACACAATTACCCGATTGATGAAAGTATTGAGCGAGAAAAGTTTATTATTTAAAATCTTAAGTTTCTTGGTGAAGTTTTAAAAGGGAGAAAAAACAATTATAACTTGCTTTGGCTAGAAAGCATTTTAATTAGAATACAATATAGGCAACCAAAATTTGATTATAAACGCTCTCAGGCACGTTTTTCGAGTGGGGTTTTGACTTTCCTTGCTCGGGCTTTCACTCTTTTACCCGACAGTTATTTTCCTGTTTGGGGCCTGGTTTCACTGCAAAAGGAAGCTTCGATTCAAATTTTTGGCACTTTAGGAATTATCTGGTGGATAATAGACTTCCTTGCAGTTTAACCCACCGGGTTCTTCCCCCGACCCGGGTCGGAGGGACCGCCACCGCCGTGTTTTTCACGGGAAATGTCAACGGTTACGGTTCTGTCGGCTCGTTTCTTTGCTCCCCTTCATTCTCTGATGAAGAGAACCGATGGAAATGCTCCTTCTTGATTCTGATTGAAGTGTCCTTTTAACCAGTGGTTACTGGCCTCCACCTTTTCAATCTCCTTCTTGGCAACAAAGACCTTGTCTAACCTTGCTACTGAAATTCTTAGAGCTCAAGTAGTCTGCAGATTCCGCTGTTCTGCTCTGCTTAAGCGACTGATTACTTGTTTAAACTTCCCTGGTTTCCTTCTGGTTCTCTTTAGATAACTTTGCCGGGTTCGCAGTTTTTCTCGTTGGTAATATGCAGCGCCGTCTCTCTTCTTCTGAGAAAGGGAAGGCAGTCGCTCTCGAGCATGTCCCGGCTCCGCGCACAGCAAGGGTTAAAGCGGTGGGGCCTGATATCGCTACGCTGAAGCAGAAGCATTCCCTAACCCTAATTGGTAGGATTACCAATCCCTCGATGCAGAAAGTTTGGTCCCTCATACCGTTTTTCACAGAGCATTGGAAAACAGATATTCCTCCTGTGGGCGCTGATCTTGGTTTGGGTCTCTTCCAGTTCCAGTTTGAGCTGGAATCTGACCTTCTCACTGTCCTAGAGAAACAACCGTACCACTATGCTAGATGGATGATTATCCTCCAAAGGTGGGAACCTACTACCTCGCCTGAGTTCCCATCAATGATCCCTTTTTGGATCAAGGTACAAGGTATTCCGATTCACCTGTGGTCAGAGCAAACTATTCGCAACATGGGGCAGGATATTGGCACCTTTGAGACTGCAGAAATCACCTCCATTGCTATCCGGATGCGAGTCCATGTTAATGGACGTCTCCCGCTCATCAAAAAGTCGGTGATAGAGTATGATAATGGGGATGAAGTCGTGGCTACCCTTCAGTACGAGAGACTAGAGCGACACTGCTCGCAATGTAACAAGTTGGATCATGAGGTACGAGACTGCCTGGAGGCAAAAGCTTTGAAGAAAGCACTTTTGGTGACTCAGGAAGTTAACCATCACAAAGATGACATCAGCTCCCAAGTTCCTCGGAAGGAGACGGGACAGCTAAATCGAGCTAATGTGGATAACAGAGTACATCTCCACCGTGATGAAGGCACCAGGCAATCTTATGGAGGGGAAGCGAGACATTTAACTGATCGTACGCTGTCTTATGGAGTATCCCAAAACCAACCTCTCTGTCGCGACAGAGTACTAAGAGGTAGAGACTCCCATCGCCAAGAGTGGCAACCTAAACATCTTAAGAGACCTCCTGGCCACAAGCATAATTCTGGAAGATATGACATTGGAGGAAGAGAGGTTTCTCGCAATTATTCTGATCGTTTTAGTGGGGATTCCCACGCCCATCACTCGTCTAAGAGTAGGCACTACCATCCTTATAGGAGACGTGAGGAGGAAAGAAGACCATCGCTGAGAGATAGAAGCCCTACTCCACAAGAGTTATCTTCTGCCTCACGCATAAATCTCCAGCCATCTGTAAGGGGGATTCCTCTTCCGATGTGCATCGACAAAGTTCCCCAAGAGGCTGTGGATTCTGCTCTAGGGGAAATTCGAGAAGCTCTGTCAAACTACGCTGCCTGCTCGGACCCGACTGAAAGTGCAGCACGACGGGAAAGGCTCAGATTAGCGGAGCTTAATGGTAATATTGAGAAGAATGCTATACAAAATGCAAAAATTCTCAGAGCAAGACAGGCTGCGACTGAGGATTTGCTTGCCAATGGAGAAAAAGAAGCAAGTCTTAGAACCCCTGTTTCTGCAAGACTGGGACCGCTTCCTGCGGATAACGCCGCTCGTGAAGCAACAAATATATGTTCCTCTTCTGACGTTGGGTCTCTGGAAAGAACTCATATTAAGACCAGGCTTGGGCCTGTGCCTGTAATCCTGGAGCTCGCTCAGGATGTGGGTATGGTGGTTTCTGCAGACCGACAAAGCCTTGACCAAACAGAGAGAGTTCCAGCTGTGGAAAGACTTGGCGTACTCACTACTGAGGGACAGAAGTCAAGCACAGTAATGAGGAAGCGAAAGCTTGGTAGGCCCCCTGGTTCGAGGAAAGTCATGTCAAGTCCTGCTCTCCCTCAAAACGCCGGAGCTCGTAAACATAAACCCCAGCAGGATAAACCCCCTGCTGGTCGGAAAAAGCAGAACCCGGAGGGAGAAAAACCAAGAAGAACTGTCAAGCAAACTAAGCCAAGAGGTTCAAATATGCGAAGAGGTACATCTGCTGGGACGCCCTCCTCCTCTGATAATACTCCAATAGTTAACTTGATCCCACCAAGTGCAAGACGTCGGATGGATTTTCGGGTTCCATCCAACCCCGTTCCTTAGCGATTTTGAGCTGGAACTGTCAGGGGTTGGGGAATCCCCGGACAGTTCGGAAACTGAAGGAGATATCAAAGAAGTTTGACCCGGATATCATCTTCATCATGGAGTCAAAAAACCCCGATGAGGTAGTTTTAAAGAAGCTGGAGCATCTACCTTATGACTGTCATCATCTTGTCTCCCCAACGGGCCATGGGGCAGGCGGGCTAGGTCTCTTTTGGAAGGCCGATTTAAATCTTCGAGTTCTGGAAGCAACTCCCAATGTAATTGAAACTTTTATTGAATTTGAAGGCAAGCAGTTCTATTCTTCTTTTGTTCATGGGAGTACTGAGAAACACCTAAGGAACCAATTGTGGGATCAACTTGTTACTAAAGCAACTATCCGAGAAGAAGCTTGGTTCATTACGGGGGATTTTAATGACCTACTAGGTGCCATGGAGAAAGAAGGAGGTCCTGATCGACCCGAAGGTTCCTTTTCGGATATGCGAACCTTCTTCTCCGAGGGGGATCTCTTCGACCTCCAACACACAGGAGACCCGCTCTCTTGGAGAGGTCAACGTGGGGATCACCTTGTGAGATGTCGTTTAGACAGAGCTGCAGCCAACACTCTATGGGCTGAGAGGTTCCCATCAGCTAGGTGCCAGTATCTGGAAGCTGACCTGACTTCTGACCACAAACCGCTACTATCCTTTTTTGACTTAGGACCACGCAGGAGGCGTGGCTGCTTCCGTTACGACCGTAGACTTTGCAAAAATGAAGCTGCAAAAAAGATGATCTCTGATGCCTGGCGGGACTTGGGCTCAGGTACGGTTAGAGAGAAGCTAGTTTCTACTAGGAGTGCTATCTCTGCTTGGAATAGAACGCAGCACATGAACAGCCAGGTTATTATTGAGCAGATGAAATCAGAGCTTAATGCTGCTCTTTCCAGCACGGCGAATGATACTGTCCTGATCCAGGATATTGCGGCTAAGCTTGAGGCAGCGTACTTAGCAGAGGAGGAATTTTGGAAACAACGCAGCCGGCTATTATGGCTTAGGCTTGGGGACCGCAATACCGGATTCTTCCACGCGGCCACAAAGAACAGGAAGCGCTTGAATTCTTTCTCGGTGATTGAGAATGAGGATGGGCAAGCAGTGTTTAAGGAGGATGAGATTATTGAAGTGATTGGAAAGTATTTCCAGAAGATGTTCTCCTCCCTACCGGGAGAAAGAGAAGAGACCGTTCACTATGCTCTTCGGCCGATAGTCTCTAATGAGGAGAACAATGTCCTTACTGCTGTACCATCGGAATGGGAAATTCGAGAGGCTGCTTTCTCAATCAATGCAGAGAAAGCTCCAGGCCCAGATGGTTTCTCGGCAGGCTTCTTCCATACCCACTGGGATGACGTCGGGCCGGACATTGTGACAGAGGTACAAGGTTTCTTCAGGGGCGAGCCTCTACCGGCGAACATTAATGAAACCAACATCCGCCTAATTCCCAAGATCACCAACCCGCAAAAGGTCTCGGACTATAGACCGATTGCTTTGTGTAATGTTTATTACAAAATCTTCTCTAAGCTCCTTACCCGTCGGCTCCAACCTCTCATGGGAAAGCTGATATCGGAAAATCAGTCCGCTTTTGTGCCGGGTCGCGCAATAGGAGATAACATCTTGATTACTCATGAGGTGTTACATTATCTCAAGACGTCCAAGGCGGAACAGAGATGTGCAATGGCGGTTAAAACAGATATGAGCAAGGCGTATGACCGCCTTGAGTGGGAATTCATCTCCCTCGTTATGCTTCGGTTGGGATTCCACCAAACTTTTGTCAGCTGCGTTATGCAATGTATCGATTCTGTGACATACTCCTTCCTCATTAACGGCTTGCCTAGAGGGAAGGTAGTACCGAGCAGGGGAATCCGTCAAGGAGACCCCCTCTCTCCTTACATATTTATTATGTGTAGCGAGGTCCTCTCGGGTCTATGTAACAGAGCGCAGGAGGATGGTTCTTTGCAAGGGCTTCGGGTAGCTCGGACCTGCCCTCGTATCAACCATCTCCTTTTTGCGGATGATACAATGTTCTTCCTTGATGCTAATCGGGAGAACTGTGCGGCTCTTTCGAGTATCTTGGACATGTACGAGAATGCTTCGGGTCAAGCCATTAGCAAGGAAAAGTCTGCCATCACTTTCTCCCGAAAAACCCCGGCGTCCCTTAAACGTCTGATCAAAGAAGAACTTCAAATCCAAAAAGAGGGAGGAACGGGGAAATATCTCGGTTTACCGGAGCACTTTGGACGGAAAAAGCGGGACATTTTCTCCTCTATAGTTGACAAGATTAAACAGAAAGCTCGAGGCTGGTCAAATAAGTTCCTCTCCTCTGCGGGTAAAATGGTAATGCTACAAAGCGTTCTCTCGGCGGTTCCCTCCTATTCCATGATGTATTTTGAATTACCAGTCTCCCTATGCAAACGTATTCAATCGACAGTCACCCGCTTCTGGTGGGACAACAACCCGGAGACGAAGAAGATGGCGTGGATTTCTTGGACAGATATGGCTAAACCAAAGGCTCTCGGAGGACTCGGTTTTCGTGATTTCCAAGACTACAATGCGGCCCTCCTTGCAAAAACAGGATGGCGCCTACTCCAAAACCCTGACTGTCTGTTGGGGAAAGTGCTACTTGGGAAATATAGCCCGGATAATAACATCCTACTAGCCACCGGTTCCTCAAGCATGTCACATGGTTGGCGGAGTGTCTTGGTGGGACGCGATTTATTGGCTCAAAAGCTTGGCTGGGTAGTTGGAGATGGACAGTCCATCAAGGTCTGGGATGACCCATGGTTAAGTCGATCTCATCAAACCAGACCAATGGGACCCCCGGAGGAAAGATGCCTCGAGCTGACAGTCTCTGACCTTTTGATTTCGGGTTCGGGGGAGTGGGATTTGCAGAAAATCCATCAGCTCCTGCCTGCGTATGAGGAAGCTATTCAGGGTATTAAACCAAGTAAAACCGGGGCTCCGGACAGGATCATTTGGCTCGGAACTAAAACTGGGGAGTATTCAGTCAAGTCGGGCTACTACAGTGCGGTGGATGATGTTGATTTCCATCCAGGGACTCTTATTGGTGGTGGTTTTAACTGGAAGAAAGAGGTTTGGAGCTTAGACTGCGCACCTAAAGTGAAGATGTTCTCGTGGAAGCTGCTGAAAGGAGCCATTCCAGTGGGTGAAAGACTATTAGCGCGACATATTCCAGTTGACTCTGCTTGTAAGCGATGTGGTGAAACCGAATCTATTATTCATCTGTGCTTTCATTGTTCTTTTGCGAGGAAGGTTTGGCAGCTGGCCCCTTTCTCATCGACGACGGATTACAGTGGAATGCTAGATTTGGCGAGTTTGTGGCCTGAGCTGTGCTCTAAAACGTGCTTACCTCCATCGGGGATCACCTCGGGTTCTCTAGCTCCATGGATCCTGTGGAGCATTTGGAAGGAACGCAACAAGTTTGTGTTTGAAGGAAGCTCTGCCTCAGCGGAGGAAACCTTATCTAAAGCATTACGACTAGCCAGAGAATGGAGTTTAAACAAGCAGCAGAAGGAACCTGTTAAAAAGATTGCTCGAGTTCCTACTCCCTCCCCTCCCTTGGGTGCGAGTACAATAAGGTCTGATGCTGCTTGGAATTTGAGAGGAACAAATGCTGGTCTGGGCTTGTTCTTGTTGTCACCTGCAGGTACGAGAGCTTCTAGCTCGAGTGCAACTTTTGTGAGCTCGACTCTAATGGCGGAAGGGCTCGCTCTCCTCGAGGCGGTGAAAATGGCGAAGGATGAAGGCTTGAGCTCAGTTTGCTTTGAGTCTGATTCTCTGCAACTGGTGAAGGAAGTCCGATCGGGAAATTTCTCTCCGGATCTCTATGGAATTGTTTCTGATATCCTCTCTCTTGTTGATGATTTGGATTTCTTTTCTTTTGCCTGGATCCCTCGCGATCAAAATGTTCAGGCTGACCTTTTGGCAAAGCATGCTTTAGCTGTAGCCAATGTATCAAGGGTTGGTGGTGTAGTTACTACCCCCAACTAACTCGTTTCCTCTTAGTAATGAATGTGTGTTTCAAAAAAAAAAAACTTGCTTTGGCTGTCGTTAAAAAGATGCTTTGATTGATATCTCAGGTCATGGATTGACCTGAAACTATAGAGCTTCATCTCATCCAAAGTACCTATGATAGAAGGCCCAGATACGGTTACGGATTTGAAAACATGAGTTTAGATTAAAAAAAAATGTATGTTGACAGTGGGATTTGAACCCACGCCCTTTCGGACCAGAACCTTAATCTGGCGCCTTAGACCAACTCGGCCATATCAACTTGATGTTCTAGCAATATAAAAGAAATTCTTATTTTGAATAAAAAATGGAAAAAGATAAACCATAAAAAAAATGATCGGTTAATGTCATCTGAGGAATTGTCTGCACCAGCCATTAACTTTGAAGCAGTGATAAGCCAGTGTCTGAAAATTAAAAGTGAAGAGACAAAGACGCGAGCGTAAATTCAGAGATATTTCTTGGGCTTATATTAAAGCACATTATAGAATCAAATAATGGTCTTTTTGTTTTGTCTATAAATCTACTGTGTTTTTTTAGAGTAAGAATTTAATCTTCTTTATCATGTTTTTTTTTTTAAATATGTCATCCAATCGGCCTTATTGCCTTAATGTTGCTGAAACTTCGAGTTGCCATGTATACTGGAGTGGTCAGTAATATTCACATTCGACTAAACAAATTATGCAAAGCAATTAGCTTAGAACTAAGCTAATCTTCTTCTTGTATAGTAAAAAAGTGAGACAGATGGATTCAAACATATATAAAAGAAAGAGTCACCACATTCATTTCCCAGATTTGAATTACAAGTCAATATGTATATTAATAAGAGAATAATCTCTTCAAGCTTTGACGCAGCAGTTGAAGCAGCTGAAGATGCTTCTCTTTGCCTGTTTCCAAACAACCACAACATATTCTTATGTTACTTAAAACACTAATAGTCATCATAATCAAGAGAGACTGCTCAATAAAACTATGTTCAATAATTTAAGGTCCTTGAAATATTTTCAGCAAACCAGTAAGATATATAAGACACATACAAAACCACGTCCTAAATGCAAATATATTTATGTTTGAAACGATCAAACCAAAGACACAAAAAAATGGGTTGGAAACTTACAGAAGGGGAATGTGGTTGGTGATGGTGGTCCGGAGAGAAGTGTTGCTTGTTTTCACTATGGACAGTTGTGAGTTTAGCTACTGGTGCTGATGACTCGGGTGGCTTGATGAGCTCTTCTTCGTTGCCAAAACTGGCTAGAGAAGGGTCTCTCTTGTTCTGTTTCCTCATCTCCCTGATCTTGGTGAAATCCATCGAGTAATCAGGCATTGCTCCTCCTCCGCTTTTATGGTCCCAGTCACCAAACTGTGGCACAGATAGCCATGGAGAGTTCTTCTGCACAACAACCACAATTTAACAGAAGATTTCACATTAATTGCATTTAGACTTTAAAAACACACAGAACTGTTCAGTTGTTGACTTTACTGAACTGTTTCTAAGCTTTGAAATGTATTATTGACAATGATCGAGTAGAAGTATTAGTGTCTGAATGGCAACATGCAGGGCGATTACGGACCGGTTCTAAATTAACAAAATATATAGATACATAGATAGATATAGATATATATATTATTTTTTTATAAATATTTTTGTTACTATTAATACCGGTGCGATATAGAGCCTTGTTATCTTTTTATAAATCCAAAAAGGTAACCAAAGTTCTGAAAATACAGAGTAGGTGACAACGTTCTGTTTCCGGTTACTCAGATTTTAGATTTTCATAACTATAACAAGATCACTATTCACTAGTGCTTGGAGCTTGTTAAAACTGTGAAACCCAAGCTCGACTACGACAAGATCCAAACGGTACCAACAAAACAAGCAGATATCGAGATATACTTAGTTCAAAACTAGAAGTGATCGGGAAACCATACAACACATAAGAGAAGTAAAACAGATGAAGAAGAAGATGGTGCATACCTCTTTTCTGTCCTCCTCCATTTGATTCAAATCTGTCAAAGAGAAGTTTGTAGTTACAGGGAAATAGAGAGATCAGCTGACTTTTTAATGTATGTTTCTGCCGATATGATGATGCTAGCGAAAGAGAAGCTGGATAGACAGACAGGAATGATACTATGTTAAAGATGTTAAATTATTACAGCAAAAAGACAGCTAGACTTCTATCAATCAAAATGATTTTTCAGTTTCTTTATTTCTGTCATGGCCATTGGCTCAATGATTAACGTATACGGTATACCTATAAACAATTACGGAAAGTCCGAGGCGGTGTGTAATAATCACGAGAATGCCATTTACGACATTTTTTATCCTCACAGACGAATTTTTTTTTAATGAAAAACAGACGATAATATAATTAAAAGGAATTTATATAAATATATTGAGCTTTTTATGATCAACCAAATTAATAATATCATATGTCAATCCATATTAGATGTCGATATTTTGATTGAAAAGTATTTGAGGTTGGTTGATCCCTTTACAAATTTGTAAGAAAAATGTACAAAAAATAACAATTTTGGCCAATGAATACAAAATATGAGAGAGGCATGTTATGTGCCAGTGACTGTATTATTCACCCTGTATGAAGATACGCATGTTATGTGCCTTCAAACATGTTGGTGTAGTGATTTGTGATGACTCCAAAAGTGTCAGAGGTATGAACACCATGCATCAACCTCAAATCGATATCTGATAAATTATTTAGCAATACAAAAGAAGGTAGAAAACAATACACGAACCAAACCTAATAAATTTCATGCGAAAACTTTAAGACATCAAACCGAACTGTGACATTTTGCCTGAAGAAGACCGGTTTGGGATCCCCGAACCAAACTCCAAACCACCGTAATTCCAATTCCCAGCGTTGCTATTACTTAAAACCGTTATTTGACTCGACAACAGAACCGGAGGATTTTTCCATTTCGGAACCGGACCGGTTACGAACATCGACTCGACCAGCGATCCCGCTTCACTAACCGCCTTAAAAAACTTACCGTTCTCCGGCAACACTCCACCGATCATCTCCAGCACAACTGTCTCGTAATCCCTCGTCTTCTCAGCGACAACATGCATCTGACTCGACGGGAAGGTGGGATCCAACGGCGACGAATAGACACTCGAGCCAAAATCCAACGGCGATGGAGAGGAGAGCCGCGACGGAGAATCTACGGGGAAGTGATTGTGATTACAGTTTTGAGTAGTTTCATCTTTGGTTTCTGGCTGATGACAGCGTATTTGTTCTTCGTACAACAGTAAGGTGTCGAAGAGTTGCCGTAACTGAGAGGCTTCGGCGAGTGACTGCATCAGTTGTTCCTTTGCTTCGTCTCTTTCTTGGACAGCAAGTTTCCACAGATTATAGTAATGCAGAGTTTCTTGGTGCATGTTTTATATTCCTTGAGAAAAAAATACTCTGTCAAATGTTAAAAAAAAATAAAAAAAATAAAATAAAATGTGAATGTTGAATAGTTTTTGTTTCATAATTTTTTTAATTAAAAAAAATCAAATGTTTCATACTTTGAACTTTTGAAGTATACTAGCAGAAACATTTACCTCAATTATAATTTAGCAAAAAAAAAAACATTTACCTCAAAACTCAAGGTTCACGCCAAGCCAACCAGAACTGTGAATCGAGAACGAGGAAGAAGAGTTAAGAAATGTGAGAATCTATTTATAAGAGCTGAAATTAATTAGAGTTTGTACATTTGGTAGGGTTATATTTTAGTGCCCAAAGTAATAATGGAAAGTGTATTAGTTATTTTGGAGCTTGTTGATTATTGGAGAATATCCTAGTGATTTACTTGCATATTGTTTTGGTGTATAAGGTGATTTAGACATTCTGATTAGGGAAATGTAATATTTACTATTTATATTCATGAAGTCTTGAGATCTGTTGATTTCTTTTATGTTCTTTCATTAAAGAAGAGTGATACAGCAATACATATTTGTTTTTATCCACAAAATTGGAGTTGCATCGTTCAAAAACTAAATGTTTTATTCTACTCAATGTACTGAATATTGGTCTATAAATGCCAAGAGATGGAACTGAAACTTCGCACTTGTAACTTTAGGTATATCATATTCACATGATATCATCATTTTGTAAGAAAAACTCCATAAGTAAAAAGATGTATATTTCATTGCAAGCTTGGATCATCCATTGTAAACTACATTCATTAAACATGAAGGGTATCGTTCCAGAGATTATGGCCATGAGAGTGTCATAATTTCAGACATTGGAAAATTAACTCAAGACATCATCAGCTTAAAGGCGAATACGACACCCTGAAATACTACTAATCGGTTCATAATCTTAGATCTTGAGAATTTTTATGAACTACTCAAATCTCTTGACAAGGGAGAGATCATTGAGCATCTTCTCAATTGCTTCATCACTGTGAGCTCTTCCTTTTGTCTGCACAAAACATAAAAGCTCACATCATATCTCAAAAGTCAAACAGACATAACAAGGCTATTTGCCCTTTTTAAAGTATCTGTCTGATCTCCACTGAATTAGAAAAAGTAGAATATTTCTTTTACCTTGAGAGAAGGAACCATAGCCACAGCTTCTTCAGCAGTTTCGGGACATAGATTGCCAAGAACGCAAAGCTGTTGAACAACGAGACCAATGCAGTGAGTTTAAAGTCTTCTATCAAAACGACCTAGCTACAAAAATCCAATCTCAAAATTTTACCTCAAACTCAGTGAGTTGATGTCTACTCAAGATTCTGTGGAACTGGCGTTAAGGTAAAACATGTTGCAATAAAATCAAATGGCATATCCTCACAATACTAAAGAACTATACTATCTCATTCATCGTTCAGTGCTAAGAAAAGCAGAATCAAAGCATTCTCATAAAGATGAAAGCATGTCAAAGCATTAGCTAAATACTAAGAGAATCTAAAACTAATCACAGAGAAGAGGATACTCTCGAACTTGTCGAACAGCATCTGGATTCTTGTAGCGGCTAAATCGCTTCACATACTGCAAGGACTTCTCAAACACTCTGCAACAAGAATCCATATATATAAGCTTCTTCACCAATAAGTATTCGTTTTTAAACTAATAACAAAAGCAGAGTACAATCTTTCAAAATACTTAGTCTCCAAGATCGAAGCTTTCTCTGCTGGGTTTACAGTGAATCTCTACAAAGCACAAAACTTTACAAAACTTACTGAGAAACTTGATTCATAGGATCCTCAGAGACTTGCTGCAGCTGCTCGTACTTGTGCTCAAGGATCAAAGACACTTCACAGTTCATTAAGCACTTCGCCTTCAAAAACTCTAATTTGCCACAAACAAACGAAAACCCATTAAAATTTCAGTGCCAAATCTCCGAAATTAACGCAATTTCAATCGATTGCAGTAACATCAATTCGAATTAAAAATTAAAAAAAAAACCCTAATTTTCGCGATGCAATAGCTAAGGAGCATGGAGAAGGGGATAGAGAAGTACCGTCTCCGATCTTGAGCTCGGCGGCGTTCTCTTCTTCTTCTCCAGACATTGCGAGGCAAATCGAACCCTTTAGAGATTATCTTTTTTCTTCTCTTGATTTTGATTTTTCTCGTCGAACGAGTGAAAGAGAATTATAAGGCCAAAAGAAACAATCTCAGTAATATAAAAAGAAGAAAGCAAATCCTATTAAAAAGGAAATACATAAAAAGGAAATACTAAAAAAATGGAAACTGAGACTAAATAAAATAATAGTTACGTGATTTATTGATTAAATCTAAATTTTGATTTTCTTAGCGGTGTAATTTATTGAATGTATAGCAGTATTTTTTGGACATATCAAATTAACAATATATGATTCCAATCTTTTTTATATAATGCATGTTTATATTATGTAGATAATTTTCTTTTTTTTTGATAAATAAAATTATGATGACGAAGAAAAACATGCGTTTCTCACACTTACGAACGGCTTAGATTTTAATTTAATAAAGTCAATGTAAAAGAATAGCATATTGCAGACTGAAACTGGTATTTCTCATAACATTATTCATGTTAAAAATAATAATTTTTATTTAATGTTACCACAATTTGGGTTTGTTATTGATTTAAATTCGTAAGGTCCTACAGATCTACTAAACTCGGACCTATACTTGCGTCTCTTCTTGATGGGTAAATCTGCTTCATTCCGACCAGTCTTGCGACAAAAACGAACATGATTAATACGACAGCGACGACGATGTTCCTCTACAATTTCGCCTTCTTCAATTGCTATAGCGATTGGTTCCATAGCTTCATTTATTTGCATCTCTCGAATCTCTGTTTCCATAAGTTTGTTGAACATCTCAGAAAGACATTCGTCTTCGCTAAACAGATACTGAAGACACCATATGAGTCTCTCTCCTTCTATAAGCCGTGACCTAAACAGTTTCATCAGGTCCATGTACTGTCTAAGTTTTGTTGAGCTTAGCCTTTCTCTGATGAACATCGTTATATCCTGGAAGTGTTGCTCCCATGATACATCGTTGCTTTGAGTCCTCATCCTCGTCTTAGACTATTTTTTACTTGTCTGGGTTCAAGATATGTATGTGTGTGTTTGTTTTGTTTATAAGGAAAAGACTACATGTGTATTTATAAGAAAACAATTGTTTACGATTACCATGTGGTTTAGGATTTTGAATTATAATTAGATTAGGACAAGTAAAATTCAATCCTGTATAAAATAATATCACTAAACCAGATTTATTGTACCAGAAAAAACCAAACCCGACCAAACCAACCCGATCCAACCAAACTCAAACCGATCAAACAAATAATTTAGTTTGATTTGATTTTAAACCGAACCAAACCGAAGTATTTTTTAGTTAAATTAATTAAATATACTAATAATATTAAAATTTAATATATTTAGCCATTTGACATAAACAACGAAACATAATTTTATATATTTTTCTAAACGAATAGAATAAACACAATTAAAAATAAAATAAAAATCTCATACATTAACATTAAAACCGATAATTACTTATGATATTTATATTAGGTTTGAAGATAAAAATATAAAATTATTGGATTATATCTTCTAACATTTTCTGTGGTGTTTGGCTTTACCATTAATATGAAAAAATAATTTAGTGTCAAATGATGATTTGTTTATGTTTTTATAAATTATATTTTTGTAACAAAACTAAAAAAAACAACTCGATTTAACTGAAAAAATACAAACAAAACCAAATCAAACCGAACACCAAATTAAACTGAAGCGAACACAAAACAAACCGAACTAAAACAGAACCGAACGCAAACAAACCAAACTAAAACCAAACCGAACACATACAAACCAGACTAAAATCGAACACAAATCAAACCAAACTAATTTAGATTTACTTTGGTTAAAGTTTTTTTAGACCCAAAAAAAGAAACTAAATCGAATCCATAATTAAACCGAATGCCCACCACGAGACCAAACCAATCAATTTGATGGGGTTTAAAATCCAATCAGGAATAAAATAATATAACTAAACCGGATTATAGTACAAGTCAGACCAAAACCAATCAGCTAGTTAATATATGAGAATAACAAATTGTGTTGTTGGCTTTACCGTTAATATGAAAAATGATTTAGTGTCAAATGATAATTTGTTCATATTTTTATAAATTATAGTTTTGCAACGAAACTAAAAAATCAACTCGATTTAACTGAAAAAAAAAACAAAACCAAATTAAACCAAACCGAACACAAAACAAACTGAAATATAACCAAACCGAACATAAAACCGAACCGAACTAAAACCAAACATAACTAAAACCGAACAAACCAAACACAAAACAAACCAAACTAATTTGGATTGACTTTGGTTAAAGTGTTCATATGCTCCCATAATACATTGTTGCTCTCACTCCTCATCCTTGTTTTAGATTCGATGTGCTTTTACTTCTCTCGGTTTAAGATTTGTGTGTGCGTTTGTTTATAAGGAAATGAAAACATGTGTATTTATAAGAAAACGAGTTGTTCATGATACTATCTGGTTTAGGATCTTAAATTCTAATTTGATTAGGACTTTTTTTAACACCAATTTGATTAGGACTATTAAAATCTAATCAGGGAAACAAATAATACCCCTAAACCGAATCTATAGTACGTGATCAAACCAATCAGTTAGCTAATATTAGGGGTGGGCACTTCAGTTATTTTCTCGGTTCGGTTTGGTTAGTTTGGTTATAGTATTTTTCCAATTGAAATAAACCATTGTTAGTTTGGTTTGGTTTGGATTAGGTTCGGTTGGATTTAATTTTTGGATCAGTTTATTTAGGTTTTTCTTAGTTAGGTTCTTCTTAGTTTAATTTTTTTGAGAGAAATTATGTTTTTAGTATAAATTATGTAAACATAAACTATGTGAACTAGATTCAATATCAAACTGAAACAAAAACTTTTAAAAATCACAAAAGATATATAAGAATTAAAACAAATGATAGTTAACTAAAAAAAAACCAACATCATTAGTAACGTCTCTTATATCATTATTAAAAAGCTTGCAATGAATAATTTTCTATGTGATGTTGTGGAGAAGAACTTTTGTTTTAATAAAATTTGCTTTAGGTTTTAGATTTAGATCTAACATCCATGTTTACATATATATAAGAATATAAAGATATAAACTTTTCTATTTTTCTAAATAAAATATTTTAATGATTACATATTCAGTTAGAACAATATATGTTAATAAATGAAAAATGGAAAATATGTGGTATGGTATTAGAATTTTAATATATCGGTATTACTAATATTTTTAATTAAAATAATTATAAAAACACATCGGTTTCTCGGTTCTGTTCGGTTTAAAACCAAACTATCCGGATTGGGAAAATCTTCAACCGAATAGTTTGAAATAGACTTTGGTTCGGTTGGTTCGTTTCGGTTCGGTTTTTTCCCACCCCTAGCTAATATACAAGCTAAAAACAAATTAGTCAATGGCCCAATAGTGGCCCATATAAGAATTATCGGCCCAAGAATCTGAGCTTTCTTGTTCAAGGGGTTGAGACTCTGCCATCGTTTCTGTGCTCGGCAACTCCATAAGCTCCTCTAATCTCTCTCTATCGCCTCCTCTCATTACTGTGTTTAGCGATGGCGAGTTCTCGATTTCTCAGATCCGTTGTTAATTCTCGCTCTCGTTTCGGATTTTGAATCTAATTCGTGTGGATTTTCAGGGAGACAGCGGCAACCTCGAGGCGTCGATAGATCGGCTTCTGAATGAAGAGAAGCAGATGAGGCTCGCGGAGAATGTATCCGGTACAAGGAAGGCGGCTACCGAGATTCTGCAGCTCTGTTTTGAAGCTAAGGACTGGAAGCTTCTCAACGAGCAGATTCTCAATCTCTCCAAGAAGCGTGGTCAGCTTAAACAGGTTATCTCATTAGTTTCTTCGATTGAGCTTGTTGAGGAATCAAAAGGAGTTGTTAGGTTGGAGATTTCGTTTGTGTTTGTACTGTGAATCGCATAGGGATTAGTGTTTGGTAACCGGAACATAGGGATTCACCTTCTGTGGCTAATACATAACTCATTTTAGGGGAGTTTGACCTGTGATAAGTTGCTTTTGTGATTCCTTTGATTTTGATAATCTGGAAAGAATCTTGGCCATTGTGTCAGAGGTCACTGGTTCGAGTGACCTCTTAGAGGAAACTAATATTACTTGTTTCAGACCTGTGTGAGTAACCTCCTGGTATTCAGAAAAATGATAACGGTTGACTTTAGTATTAATGCTAAGTTTGGTTATTGCACATAGTGGATGGTTGTATTTGCATATTTGCTTCAGTTTATTACTAAGCTTTACTTCTATTTTCAGTTTTTTTTTATTGATTTTACTTTGCTTTTCGTGTTTCTTTTAGTCTAACTAGATTTTTTAACCGCGCTACGCGCGGATAAGATATTATATGTATTTCTCAATTCTAAAAAATAATGTATAATATTGTATTATATTATTTAAAAAATATAAAATATGACTACATAACATAAATATATTTTTTAAATTTTCTTTGTGGAAATCATTATGTTGTTTGATTATTGTACTTGATTCACATATTTGCATAGATATTTGTGATAGATGAATAACTATATTTTTATTATCAGTAAATAATATATATTTATTATATAATATAAGAAAAAAAAATTATTTACTTTTTAAACAAACTTGTCTCATGTTGGGGACTCGGTTATAGACATATCATATACGAATGAGACATTTTTACAGTTATCAATCTTCTTAACATTGAAAAAACAAATCTACATATCAAAACAATATCTCATACGATCTATTTGTGGAATAATTACTCTGAAGAAATTGAATTTAGGCATCAAAAAGGACTGAAAATGTATGTGCATATATGTTATCTAAGTCTGCTTCACAAAGTACTATTCATAGTTCATATATCATTAATGTCCATCCTATTTTTTTGTCCACCATTTCTTAAACATCTTGAAATAACTGATGCTAATTAATAAAAAACTTTTTGCTGGAAAAAAAATCAAATTTGTCTAATTATCGCTTAAATATTTTATTAATATGGTCTAAGAAGCTTTTAAGTGATATCATAGTTTAATTTATTAGTTTTTTTGTTAATTTTTAGAGGTTTTTGTATTTAAGATTTTTTTCCATATTAAGCTTCTATTTCTTTCACAGAATTGATATATATATATATATATCATAAAAATTACCATCAAATCAGTTTTACTTATTTATTATTTTGTTTTAACAAAAATACACTTTTTAAATAATTTAATTTAAAATAAAATTATATATTAATTTGCTGTATTTTAACAATTTCATTGATTTAATTAATTTGCTTTGGTGGATAACTTAAAAAGTTTTCATATGAATCGGGGAAAGTAAATTTATGTTGTTATATTATATTTATTTTGTGTATATAGAATCTATATATAATTTTAGTGTAATAAAGAAAAAACATTATTTTTTGTAACTTCAAAAAGATACATTATTACAATTTAAAATGAATCAAAATTGAAGAAAATGGTAATTAAATATTTGTAAATCTAATTGTTTAGTTGGATTCTCATGAAAAAAAAATCGATTGGTTAAACAAATGTTTCAAAATTTGTTGTGGTATTGTTTTGTCTATAAATTATAAAATTTATTGAATTAATATATTTAATTATTGCATCCTTAAATAATATTTTATTAAGACATTAGAAAAATATGTTTTGAGTTGTTTTGTCAAATTGTACAAAAATCTATGCTTTTTCATATTTGTAACTTCAAAAAGATACATTATGATAATTTGAAATTAATCAAAATTGAATAAAATGGTAATTAAATATTTGTAAATCTAATTATTTTTTTATCTTGTTTAGTTGGATTCTCATGAAAAAAAATCGATAGGTTAAACAAATGTTTCAAAATTTGTTGTGTTATTGTTTTGTCTATAAATTACAAAATTTATTGAATTAATATATTTAATTATTGCACCCTTAAATAATATTTTATTAAGACATTAGAGAAGTATGTTATGAGTTGTTTTGTCAAAATTTTACAAAAATCTATGTTTTTTCATATTTGTCACGAAAATTTATATGTTCAACTTACTTTTACAAAATTCTTAACTTTGTCACGAAAACAAAAATCTATGCTTTTTCATACTTGTCAACGTTCTCACACTTTCTAAGAATATATTAGCTTAGTCACTTACTTATTTTTTTTTTACAAAATAAAGTATCGGAGTCTTGAAAGTTGAATTCATATTATTGTAAATGTACATAAGAGTTTGTGATTATATACTTAGTGGTTCTTGTATATGTGTCCAAGAAAGTTTCAATGGCTTAGTGGTAACTGTCCTATATATATATCATACTAACTCGGGTTCGATCCTCACCTTCGCATTGTTTTTTTATTTTTTACGAAAAAAAATGAGATGACATGGCAATTTCGGATTCTCTGATTGGTTGATTTTTTTATCCTATGTGGACACCCTCTCTATGGCTTATATCTCCCTTTTAGTATAGTATAGATATCTTCATACGTAATTAATTTTGCTTTTTTTCATGTTTAGAGCTCTAGGAATTTTTTTTTTACAACTCTAGAATTATATAGTTAGAAGTAAAACGGTAGTGAGTTTTGTTGTGAATCTATTTGCAGGCTGTGCAATCCATGGTGCAGCAAGCGATGCAGTATATCGACCAGACTCCAGACATTGAAACTCGGATTGAGCTTATCAAGACGCTGAACAATGTTTCTGCTGGAAAGGTGCGGAAACTTAGAAACTGATGGTGTTTATCTTCCATGAAATATTAGTTTTGATCGTTTTATGTAACTGTTTGCATTTTAACTTCACACGTGTAGATATATGTTGAAATTGAGAGGGCTCGGCTCACAAGGAAGCTTGCTAAGATTAAGGAAGACCAGGGTCAGATTGCTGAGGCTGCAGATCTCATGCAAGAAGTTGCTGTAAGCTACTTAATTTTCCTGTAAATGTTCTTTCTTGGTTAATCAATTTGATCATGAATAACAGGTGGAGACATTTGGCGCTATGGCAAAAACTGAGAAGATTGCATTTATCCTTGAACAAGTAAGAACTTGCGTTATATTGTTGTTTAATATATCTACTGGTGCTCTCATTTGTGGTGCTAACTACTTTTGCTTAACCTTTGAAGGTCCGCTTGTGCTTGGATCGTCAAGATTATGTTCGTGCCCAAATCTTGTCTAGGAAGATCAATCCTAGAGTTTTTGATGCAGATACGAAAAAGGATAAGAAGAAACCTAAGGAAGGTGAGAACATTGTAGAGGAGGCTCCTGCTGATATACCGTCTTTGTTGGAGCTTAAGCGAATTTACTATGAGCTAATGATTCGGTAAGTCTTCTATAAGACATGTTTCCACTTTTTGAAGTACCGTGGCATTCTCATCTTTCTATAAATAACCATATAAAAACTCAACCATGTAGGTATTATTCTCATAACAATGAGTACCTTGAGATCTGCCGTAGCTACAAGGCGATATATGACATCCCTTCTGTAAAAGAAACCCCAGAGCAGTGGATTCCAGTAAGTTTCATAATACCATTGATTTAGTGTTTAGTATAATATACATTTCTATGGTTAGTTTAATAAGAATTTTCTTTTTGGTCTTAAAACAATAGGTCCTGAGGAAGATCTGCTGGTTCTTGGTCTTGGCACCTCATGATCCAATGCAATCAAGCTTGCTCAATGCAACTTTGGAAGATAAGAATTTATCAGAAATTCCTGATTTCAAGTAGTTTTCTTTCCCCCATAAACTCCGTTTTTAATTGCTGTTTCGGTTTCATATGGTTCTGAGTAGTCTCTTTATCTTGTTCGTACCAGGATGCTTCTAAAACAGGTAGTGACAATGGAGGTTATTCAATGGACGTCTCTCTGGAACAAATACAAGGATGAGTTTGAGAAAGAAAAATCCATGGTTGGAGGTTCTTTGGGTGACAAAGCTGGTGAAGATCTGAAACTGAGAATCATTGAACACGTAAGTCTCGCTATGAAGAATCATTTTTGTTGGCATTGGTGCTGTTATTAATTTTTTTCGATTTTCTCTACAGAATATTCTCGTTGTCTCAAAGTACTACTCAAGGATAACCTTAAAGAGACTTGCAGAGCTTTTATGCCTAAGCATTGAGGTAATTACTGGTTGTATCATATGCTTCTTACTTGTAAAGCTCTTTTATAGAAACTGTGATTGTTGGAATAATTTTAGGAGGCGGAGAAGCATCTGTCAGAGATGGTAGTGTCGAAAGCACTGATTGCAAAAATAGACAGACCTTCAGGAATAGTGTGCTTCCAGGTCTCAAAGGACAGCAACGAGATTCTCAACTCGTGGGCAGTGAATCTGGAGAAGCTCTTGGATCTTGTTGAAAAGAGTTGCCACCAGATTCACAAGGAAACAATGGTCCACAAAGCCGCACTGAGACCTTGAACATCAAGTGCTCTTCCATGAAACTTTTCAGGATCTTCTTTGAGTTATTATTAGCATCTTTGTGTGGGAGAAAAAAAAACTCAGAAACAATTGTTTCCTTGTCAAGACTATGTAGTTATGGTTTTGTACACTAGTTGGTTTCATCAGCATTTTGTTTTTCAAAGATTTTTAGTGGATTATTTCTTTTTAAAATTCACAAACACATAAATTTTAGAAAACTTTGTTTTATTAATTTCAAAAATAAAAAAAAATCGTTGACAAATCTAAAAATAATTACACTGTTTTAAATTGTTGACAAATCTAAAAATAATTACATTGTTTTACTAATTTCAAAAATAAGAATAAATTGTTGACAAATCTATAAATAATTACATTGTTCTTGAACTACATACGATCTACTAAACTCTTTGGGCCTATGATCTACTAAACTCTTCGGGCCCATGAGGCCTTGATCACCGTCGCAGGTTAATGCATAAAATACCGTTTTTAACCTCGCTTATGTTTGTAATTTACGAACTAGCAACCCATCTTCTAGATATCAATCGAACAAGGCTGAGCTGCTAAATTCAATTGCTTCCTTTTCAATTCGAAACCCTAACAAAAGCCCTAATTTGAAGAGGATGGAGTTCGACGAGTACGAGTACCTGGAGAAGACGGTGGAGGAAGGAGATGCATCGGCGGATAGGAAGAAGGAAGGTAGCGGGAACGGGAACGGGAACGAGAAGAGCGAGAGGAGTTACAGGAAGAGAGAAGGAGAGAGGCGCGACGAAGGAGAGCGAGAGAGCAGTCGGAGTAAGAAGTCTCGTGGAGAGGAAGAAGAGAACGGTGGAGGTAGGAGGGATCGGGAGAAGGAGAGGCACAGGAGCAGCCGAGACAAGGATAGAGAGAGGAGTAGCAAAGAGAGGGACAGGAGCGATAGGGAGAAGAGCCGAGACAGAGAGAGGGGAGGGTCGAGAGACAGAGAGAGAGATAGGAGCGATGGGGAGAAGAGCAGAGACAGAGAGAGGAGAGAGAGGGAGAAGGATAGAGAGAGGAGGCAGAGGGAGAGGAGAAGCAGCAGTAGGTCAAGGAGGGAGGAGAGGGAACGGGAAGTAGTTGAAAGAGGAAGCAGGTTTGTTTGATTCTGTTAATTTGTTATGTAGTTTAGGACCAATGTATTAAGTTAAAGTTTTGAGAAATGATTTTTTGCGATTGTATAGGAGACACAGGGACAAGAAAGATGAGCCTGAAGCTGATCCAGAGAGGGATCAAAGAACTGTCTTTGCATATCAGGTGAATTATCAAACTTTGAGTTTTCTAATAGCCCACACAGTTGAGTTTTACTGGCTAAGCTAACTGTTTTTTTTTTTGTAATTCACAGATGCCTCTTAAAGCTACCGAGAGAGATGTTTATGAGTTCTTCTCCAAAGCTGGCAAGGTCAGTTTAATTTCTACCTTTCTAGTTTGTTCATTGTTTTTCTCCTTGTAGTTAGTTTAGGTCATGGCAAGGTGTTGGTAGTCCTCCGCAGTTTCTATTTTCAATCTAAATGTGTTCGTTTTTTTTCTTATTTTTCTCTTTTTCTTATGATTTCAGGTCAGGGATGTGCGACTGATCATGGACAGAAACTCAAGACGATCTAAAGGAGTCGGGTATGTTTTTCTTACAGCTTTCAGCTTCTTCTAAACTTAAGTTTTGTGTATGTGCACTTGCCAATTGGTGCGTAATATTCTGAATATTTAGTTTTTTCAATGCAATTTCAAGAACTCGATTTAACTGTATTCTTAGATGCACTATCTATGCGATAATGATGAGGATGATGGCAGTACCTTGAACTCTTGTTTAATCAATTCTGCATGGTCAAGGTAGATGTCAGAACACCTGAATCATATTTTAGTTGTTACTTTTCATTGTAAGCACTGTCAGGAAAGAAGGAACCCATTAGCTTATCACTCTTGTTCAGTGCTTCATCCTAGTCTGTCTGAGATATTCAACGACAGAAGAGCTTGCTAGATTTAATTATTTCAATTTATCATGATGGGCTAACATTTCTTATTAATCTAGGCATCCATCCCACCAAAAGAGACTCAGCTTGAACTCTCGCACTAAAGTTTTTTGTTCCCAACTTCTCTTTGCTCCATGCTTTGTAAGCTTTATTCTGATTTGCGTTTCCTATGTGTACTCTGACGTCAAGTATGTCTTTTGACTTGCAGGTATATCGAGTTTTATGATGTGATGTCAGTCCCAATGGCCATAGCTATGTCTGGACAGCTATTTCTTGGACAACCTGTGATGGTTAAGCCCTCTGAAGCTGAAAAGAATTTGGCTCAATCCACTACTACTGCAGGTGGTGGTACTGGTCCTGTTGATAGGAAGCTGTATGTGGGAAACTTGCATTTCAACATGACAGAGTTGCAGCTTAGACAGGTATTTTCATTGATATCCACTCTTCTTAATAGTGGGTTTTTAAGAGATATATGGCTTCTTGAGTAGCTTTATTACTTGTGATTAGACCAGCAAGTGTTGGTGAATAATTTTCGTGCTCACATTTTTTTCTTTCTGTTGTCAGATTTTTGAGCCGTTTGGTCCTGTTGAGCTTGTTCAGCTTCCTTGTGACCTCGAGACTGGGCAGTGCAAGGGTTTTGGATTCATTCAGGTTTGTAGAACTCGTTTTTTTTCAAATTAGTTGGTGCTCTCTTTCTTCTTTATTCCTCACTCATACTAATTTTCCTTCCATAGTTTGCGCAAGTTGAACATTCAAAGGCAGCACAGATAGCCTTAAACGGAAAATTGGAGATTGCTGGAAGGACAATCAAGGTGAGTCTTGAACTCCTTGTGGTTAAGATGAGTTGTTGGACTTGCATGTCATTGATTTTATTTCTCTGTGATAAATAAATATTATTATTTTCCTTAGGTTTCCTCTGTAGCTGATCATATTGGCACACAAGACGGTAATCCAAAATCAGCTGATTTTGATGATGATGATGGAGGAGGCCTGGTAAGCTACATAACCTTTTCCTTTTACCCTTTGTCTTTCTTTGACGTGATACTTGTTCTTTAACTACTCTTTCTCACAGGCTTTAAATGCACAATCGAGGGTCCTACTTATGCAGAAGCTGGATCGTACAGGTCTCGCAGCAAGGTATGTCTCTCTCTTTTATGCATCTTTTTTTACTCGTTTTTATTTTCTCTTGATAACATATATCTAATCTGTGCACAGTATTGGAGTACCATCGCTAAATGGAACAGCTATTAATCAACCAGGCATGAATCCTGGTTTCCCCACATCAGTGCTTCCGACAACAGCACTCCCTTCTGTTGTCACAGAGCCTATTGGTCAGCCAAGTGAATGCCTTCTACTGAAGAATATGTTTGATCCTGCAACTGAGGTTGGTTCTTTCTTCTTTTTCTTGTCACTCGAGGACTGTTGACTTTGTCCTACAAGTATTACTAACACTAAAACATTACTTTGTTGCAGACGGAACTGAATTTTGATGAAGACATTAAAGAAGACGTTGGCGATGAATGCTCCAAGTATGGCGAAGTCAAGGATATTTATGTAGACAAGTAAGCATCATCTCATGAGTTTCAATTATATAGTTAGCTCTTTATGTTAAATATAGATATGTGATATTGGTCTGGAACTGGGTGAAATGCAGGAACAGCGCAGGTTTTGTGTATCTGCGGTTTGAATCAGTGCAGGCGGCAATGGCAGCTCAAAGAGCCATGCACACGAGATGGTTTGCGCAAAAGATGATATCTGCAACTTTCTTGGTAAGATACATCAGTTTCTCTCTCTCTAGAGTCTCTTGCTTTCTACTGTTTTTAGGTTTGCTGAATGAGAGTAATGTTTTATTGCAGCCTCCACATGAATATGAAGCCAGAGCCAAGCCTTGAGTTGCATGCAGGCAAGCCAGGTTTTCTTGTTCTTTTCTGACTTGGTAGAAAAACCTAAACCGGATTCAGTCTCGTCTGAAATGTATTTTATATATCCAAAGATTATTGGGTTTCTTTCTTTCTCGTTGGTTGTATCTCTCCCATATACATATACTGTGGTCTTTATGAAGTATTTTATTTTATTTTGTTTTACCTTCATTCATCTGCTTCGAACAAATGACAGAGCTTTTTCAAATAAGAATTATATGATCATCATGTAGTAACAGTATTCAATCCTAAATGAACTTATAATATCCTTGTAGATAGGTCTCGTCCGCATGTAAATGCTCAGACAAGACCATTATAATGTGACATAAATTTCATCAGACATAACACTACCCTATCTACCGGATAATCAACAGCAAAAGTAGACAGAACAGTGTTAGGTAATAAGCGGTGGCTCTTTCAACGGATCCATCCACACCAGCTAGCTGATGGTTTCACTTCTTTCAAGTATCTCAACAAAAGAAGATCCCTTTAGGGAACTGATCTAGGAGTTGAATTGATATACTAGAAACTGAATGTGCATGATGAACCATAACTTGAGCAACAGCAACAGCAAGACGTTTCATATTTTACATCCAATAAAATTTTGATGCAAACAACATAATTTACTACATGTGAAACTTATTTAGAACAGTCGGACTTGATCATAATTTGATAAAACAACAATACATTTGTCCAAAGGATCCACCATAAGAAAGGGTTCACAGACTGAAAGCTAGCTCAAGAGATAGGCATGGGAGGATGATTAAGATCAGTGTCCATCAAACCACCTTCCTCTGTCTCCGTATCTTCGATCTGTCCCGCCTCTTGACCGTTATCTGTGTCAGAACCACCGAGTCTTTGTTGTTCCTCAGGGGTAGGAGTGTCTGCAATAGCATCACTCTCCATCGCCTCTGATTCGCCTCTTCCGACTTCACCTTCAGCTTCACTAGTAGAACCACCAACCAGGGCTCCCTCTGCTGATACCGCTTTGGTTTCTTCTTCCAGAGATCCACCTTTGGTTTCATCCTTCTTAGCACGTTTGGCTTTCTCGTTCGGTCTAGCTTGGTACTTGGACCGGACCTCAGGTGGCAAGAGCTCAACAGGGACAACTCCTTCAATTCCCAGATCAGTAAACTGTAGAAAAAAAACCAAAATTAAAAAAAAAAAAAAATTAAAGATGAGAAATAAAAGTTTAAGAGTGTCATAAAGAAAGTAAGAAGTACCCTAGAGAATCCTTCCAGGTCTTGCCGAGCTGCAAACCGAAGACCTTTCCAGCAGTATACTCTATTGTTTTTATGATGGTACGCATCCTCTATGCCAGCTGATGGATCCATCTAAGATTTAAATTAAAAGCACCAAGTGGGATGATAAGACATTAGCCATTTCGAAAAGCTTTAAAAAGATATAAATTGTCTTACATCTTCTGCTAATGGTTTCCAGTAGTCTGCAATGTCTGGGGTTTTTACACGTTGAGAATCCTTCTCAGCATTCTGTCATAACATCATAGATACAATTATTGTAGAGACATAAATTGAAGATTGAGATTTAAAGAGAGATGATACTTACCGGATTTTGTTCAGCCCATCTCCAGAGTTGGGAGAGTTCTTTATTGCCCAACCTCCATCTTTGCCTCCTGTAAAAGCAAAAGATAACCCACGTGGAGCTTTATACTCTTGTTTAGATTTAGTAGTTGCTTCTCACTTGCAATGAACTATTGACTATAGATAACCAGAAGAAAGCTGAGAGATAACTTTCATGTCTATCAATCTATTGCACCTAAAGTATCTATAATTTTCTAATGGTTAGATGTTTCTCGTACCGTCTCTTGTGTCCAGCATTGGGTGATTTGTTCTCTATCGGTTGCTTTTCAAATGGTTGGCATCCATCACGTTTCCACCACACCTGTATTAAAGAAACCATTAAAGACCATTTGCCTTCAAGCCAGAAAGTAAAGAGAGAAAGCAGAAGGTGGCATACCCAATTCTTTTCACGCTCCAGTATATGCTCAACTGCACGGAGAAACTCTTTCCCTTTAGGGGGAGTTATCTCAAGCAGTTTCTTGACACGATCCTCACATGACTTGAGTTCCTCCTTCTAGGCCAAAAAAAAAAGATAAATCAATAATAGTTTTGAGTATACAAGAACAGATTCGGTTATTGAAAAAAGCTAAAAACACTGACCATGGTTTCAGATGGCAGATCTTTGTCGTTCTTTCCTGGTGCCTAACACCAAACATGAGTCAGTTTTAACAGACTACAAGAGAGAAAAAGTACTTGCAAGGTGTCATTCTTTTGACAGATTGTTTACCCTCAAGTAATCAAACAGAATGAGGCACTGGAGAAGAATATGTCTTCGGAAGCTCGAATCCTTCAGCTGTAACCAAAAGCGAAAATTGTGTGAATTACTAACTTCAGAAGCTAGAACACATATATGTTGTATCCACATCAAACTTACCTCTAAACCCATCAATTTACTACTTGTCAAGTATTTTATATTGAAGGTTGCAGCCTCCTCCTCCAAACTGTTAGCCTCTCCCTCTTCTTCGCTTAGTGGTTGAGCGTCAAAGGTGTTTAATACAACCTATACAGGCAGTTCAAGAAACGATGTCTAAAAATATTTTTCACTACCATGAGGGTAACTTGTCCATGCGTATTCATATATATATATATGTATGAGACAAGGTGATGCGGTTATAGCCAAAAACTATAGATCACATACCGCCAAACTAGATGAAAACTTCTGCCACTTGGTAGATGCGGTAGTAAGAGAAGCGGGATTACAGAAATACTCCTGCAAATGAAAACAAAGTTCTCAGTAAATGATTTTGTATGATAAGCAAGCAGAAATTTTATGAGACAACCCTTATTAAAAAAGGCACAACAGAGTTGCCAACAAAAGTTCATTTGACTAACAACACATACCTGTAAACTCCAAAATGTCTTGTAGAAGTTGAAATCTACAGAAATTCCTGAGAAGAAAAACGCCATAGAGAGAATGATAACACATATTAGAACGGTCTAATGGGATATAAGGAGCAGATGGTATTAGATAAGAGCTTCGCTTGCCTTTTGGAGGATCTTTTTCATATTTGGTTTCATTAGATGTATTGAAAACGCCCTTTATGTTCACAGCTGCAAGAACAAGAACAAGCAAGCAAACGTTACAACAGCTTCTAAGATAACTGCATCCTAAATTATGAGAAGCCTTTCTTACCTGAGCGCTCAGATAATGGAAAAAAGTGAGCCAAGAACATAAGAATTCTTCCACAAAACACCACATCATTAGCCTGTAAGAAAATAATATTATGACTCACAATAAGTTTGACAAAAGGAAACTACAAAAGGGTAAAGATAACCAACCTTTGAGAGTCGCCGGAGAAGTTGGTTGCAAGTCCTCAACATAACAAGTTTCCCCCGTGCAAAAAGCTCTTGCTGCAAATAACACAAAGTCAAAAAACTAAAGATACTACTAATCGCAACTAAATAGAAAGAGCAGCAGACATACCTTTCCCAATATATCTTGTTTGCTCTCAATATAACCAAAAACATCTTTACAGTTCTTCATGGTAGACATCTCAGTCAAATCCTCCAGCAGCTGGAATATCATCCCACCTTCCACATGCTCTTTCTCACATAGATAAAGCACCACATCTAACCAAAACCATTTGAATTAAATAAATAAACAATATACTACAAAATGCACTTATGCTAATTAAACTAGACAGAACAGTTTGTAATAAAATTGCTAACCTAGAAGATGAGGAATCTGTCCATGTCCATGTACATTATTATCATCATCATCATCAATTAACTGACCATACTGCATGATCTGCTCTCCTGATTGAGCAGCAGAAGCCTAAACCAAACCACCCCCAAAAAATTAAATAAAAATAATTAAATCAACAAGCATGTGACTTAGGACAGAACATATAAAAAACAGACCACAAGCTGTTGAAGCAATGTCCGGAGCATGTTCTCAAGCATCTGGTTCTCATCTTGAGCCAACTTTGTTTGTCTCTGTGTAATAATAAAGAAACGAAACAGTGAGAGACCAAAGTGAGTGAAACACACAAATTACAAAACAGTGAGCACACACCTGAGGTTGAATAAAATCTTGAACGGTTTTGAGAGCAAAGCTTTCGATTGGACCTCGCTGCAGTATCGAATCTCTAAACGCGTCCTGAGAAGAAGCAATAAAACGGATTCTAAAATCGAAATCTGGAAACGTTTGGTGACATTTGGATTGGATTCGAATCGAAAAGGGACGTAGAGATTACCATTGTGAATGGAACCCTAACGGATGTTAAGACTCCGTCGTCGGCGCAGAGTCACGGTGAAAGCTTTTAGAGCAGATGCGAGGAACTTGAAGAAAAGGAAGGACGAAGAGAGAAAAAAAAAACAATACGATCTATCTAGGGTTATTTTTGTAATATAGTATTATTGTTTTTATGCATTATTATCCTTATATTATATATCTTCGCATACGGTTGTCAGAAAAAAATATTCACATACAATTTAATCAAAATTTAATAACGTTCAAAATAATAAAATTAATGAAAAATTGCTCCAAAAATTATACATTTGGTTCCAACATTTCTAACATGTATTTCGATAGTAACTCTTTTTTATTTTAATAAGCTTACTTATTGAGGTAGATTTTTAGCATTTTGTTTCATATATTTAGCCATGATTTCGAGTCATAGTTTTTAATTGTTCGTTTTTTTTTCTTTGTTGCTAGCGTGATATAAATACAAATATATTATTTAAAAAATAGAAATATATTCTTATTTTCTTACAACAAGGATGTATTTATATATGTGCATAGTGTCTTAGAGGTGAGTAAATAGAGAAAATAGCAAAATCCCTGAAAATAAGACTTAAAACATTTAAACCTTGCAATGCAAATAGGAGAGAAACACAAGACAAAATAAGTAATAAGCAATAAAAAAATAAGCAATAAAAAACAAGAAGGCAGTTAGTTCGGTAATGAACTGGGAGTTCTACGGGAATACTCGCGCGAGACAAAGAGCATCACACTTGCGGTTTCAACTTCATCATTCTGATTGGCTGATCCTGCAACATTTACACATGTGGTTGAAATAATGAAAACAAAAGTCTTAAGATAAAGAGAGCATAACAAAGTACCATTGTAAATTGTTAAACTCCCATATTGAGACTGCACCAATGTCTTCTGCAAGCTGCAACAATATTTTTTTGTCTTCTAATATCAATTTTGTGGGAATTATCCAAACACTTCAAATGGTTGCACATCGAAATGATATACCGAAAAGGAGAAGGATCTCTTACTTGAATGAACTCAAAATGTTCATCATCAGTCCAGTACTTCCAACTTCTCCAAAACAGCCTCGTGTCTCTTTCCAAGCTCCCACGCTTTTTCTTTGCAGAGGAACGCACCGCTTAACGGATAAGCCTTAACTAATCACCGGATTCATACAAAATGTGTTATATTAAATTGTTTACAAAAAAATTTAAGTGGAATATGTATTTATCAAAAAGCAAAGTGGATCAGTAAAGAGTGTAAATTTTTTTGTATTTTCTCTTTTATAAATTTAGTAGACCAGTAAAGAGGGATACAATATCCGATCCATTTTATTAATACAATTAAAAAAATTGTATAAAATAAGAAAATATCATAATTAAACTATTTACTTAATATCATAACAGACTCATAACATTAAAGTGTTTACTAGGTGCCCAAAAAGTGTTTCATTAATTGTTTTTATAAAAATAAAATAAAAAGGAAAACCAAAGTTACCATTGTCTTGGTGGAATAGTCTGATAGACCCATTTGGAAAGATGTAAAAAATTTGTTGAAATTTATGGTTATTAATACAGACCTATAAAAACTGTAAGAAACAAGAGAAAATCTTAATCTATTTAATACCTTAACTTTATTATCCCTATTTTTAACAGAAAACTATTATAAATACCTAACTATTTGGGTGTAAATATTGATCTACCAAAAAACTTTAGAAGATTTTATTTAGTCCCTTGATTTTAGCCATGAAATTCTTTTGCAAACTCATCACAATAATATTTACAGTTTGTGTAGTTCAATGTAGAGAAACTGTAAGAAATCCAAATTCAGTTAAGGTAAACTAACAGAAATCAATATATATTTGTCCAAGTCTCAAACTATTCTTATAGATTTATTTATGATATTGGTTTTTCGTATATAGGTTAATGATAAAATCATATATGATTGTGTGGACATATATAAGCAACCTTCGTTGAGTCATCCCCTACTCCAAAATCATAAAATCCAGGTATCAACTCATCCAATTATATTTTCAATATGTGTTATAATCTTGCTAAGCTGGCTCATTTATATGTTAGCTTTGTATTTGTGTACATTCGAAGCATTCATGTGCTTTTCATATTTTTTTTAAAAAAATATCATTTCCCTTTATTGCATATACTAAACTTGTATGTAGATTAATATGCATTTTTAATTTCTTGGGATTTTTATTAATGAAAACTGAAATTTTAATAAGAATATAGGAAATAAATATTTCTAGTTTAGTTGATCTATTCTGACAATTTTAGCTAAATATATATAATGGGATATGTGAAAGTCAAGAAGCTAATAAAACATACTTGTAGAATGTATGTATCTATTGTATGTAATAATATGTCTACATGTAGTTTCGTCCAAAAAAATGAATGATACTAACATAGTTTACATCTCATGCATTTTTCGTGTAACTCTATAATTTTGAATAGCTGAAGCCATCTTTCTCAATATCTAAACCAAAAGATAAAAGTAAATCCAAAATTCAAAGTAACAAAATCATTGAGTGTTCAGATGGAACTGTTCCTATTCTAAAACATACGAACGTATCTGTTACAAATGCTCAACACTGGGCTAAGAAACACTTCAGTCCGCTCACAATCGACAGTCATGGAACACATGTAAGAAAATCTCCTTGAATTATTTGAGTTATGAACATGTACATTTTGAAAATATGTTATGATATAAAAAGCAAACTACAACTTTGTGAATTTGAAGATTGCTGGAGTTAGAGCATTACCATACCAAGGTCCTTATCATGGTGTGACAGCTTTGATGAGTGTACATGATTTAAACATTAGTGTGGACCAAGCTTCATATACTAACATATATGTAGGCAGTGGAGTCAGTGACAAAGTTAATTTTCTTCAAACTGGTTGGATGGTAAACTGATGTTGAGAATATCATATTCAATTGTTCTCACATGTAATGGTATGAAAATCGAGTGCTAATTTGATTTGTAGGTAAATCCAGCATTATTTGGTGACAGCCGCACATGGAGTTATGGATTTTGGAAGGTACATTTGGTGATACATGTATTTAATATGATGCAAATTCACTTTATATATAGATTTATCTATAAATACTTTCACACCTTCTTAATTAATAACAAATGAAAAATGGTGGTACACAGTGGTTGTATGTTGATCATAACAATTTCAATATGTTTTCTTTTAGCTATTCGATTGTCTAAGTTTTTTCATAGTGGAAATCTATATTTAAATGACTTGTTATATTTTTTGAAGTGAAATTTTATAAATTGGTTTCTTTAAAGTAACAATGTTCATTCCGAAAAAACAAATTAATGATTTATTTCAAATTCTTAGCGAAATTATTCTATAATTTAGAATCTAAGTAAATCTAAAATAAATATATTGGATAAGTTTTTAATAATTAGTTAGTTATTTTTGGTAGGTTTTTATATCCTTCAATGTACATTAATTTGAACTATCTTTATCCATCATATGGATTGTATTAATGTATTAGGACTAAATAATGACAGGGTGTTAATGGAACAGGGTGTTATAACACAATATGCCCTGGTTTCATTCAAGTGTCAAGAACTGATCCTTTAAGTATACCTATCCCTTATCCCCGAAAAGGAGATAGAACTATATATATTAGTATTTTACAGGTATGTATATAAATATATATATATATATATGTATATTTAGTAACAAGTTTTCATTTTGTATAATATCAGACCTAACATATTTAAAAAATTATCTATCAAAGGATAAAAAATCAGGAAATTGGTGGGCAATCCATGTAAATTACCATGCACCCGATTTAAACATTGGTTATTGGCCAAAAGAAGTATTTGATTTAATAGGTACCAATGCGGACATGGTTGGAGTTTTAGGAGTAGTCCAAGCTTCTCCTTCTGGTAAAAGTCCACCAATGGGTAATGGTCATCTACCAACTAAACATGAAAAGGAGTCGGCCCGCATTGAAAACGTTGAAATCATTGATTCACAGTTTAAGGCCATAGGAAGTAGAAAATATAAGTTAGAAAAATTATTAGACAGTAACAAATGTTATGGATTAAGAGCTAGAGAAGACCTACCTCTCCACGACCTGTTCACATATGGTGGCCCTGGAGGAGACTCTTGTGGAATTTAATATTTCAAAAGTGATGGATATTATAGAATAACAATATTATTGGACTTCCTTATTCATGCACTTAAATATTACATAATAATACAAATATAAAGTTTATTGGACCATTTAAGTCTTTTCAATGGTAGGGACAAATAATTAACTAGAAAGGAGAACGAAAATAAATTGTGTTGTTTTAGACAATTTGATTTGAAAGAAAAATTATACGAAAAATCCAAAAGCATAACCAATAATATACATCCCACCTATAAAAAAGATGGAAATCGTTGCTTTGCTAGTAGTCTCCAACGTAGCGATTGGGGTTGAAGCGCAATGTTACCAAAACCATTTTGGCGGACGGAGCTATGAGTGTTTTGAAAGTAGCGGTTTAGTAATCATTCGCGTCCAGTCCATCAAATAAATAAACGTCAAGGTTTCTTTCAAATAGGTAAGCTTCTTAACTAATCAACCATGTCTATAACGCCCAAATATTATAATGTCAGCCATTTCAATATTATAATAACTGCATTGCAACTGAAGAATACAAATAAAATATAGTTTGCCAACGGCGAACAAAATAATCAAGACATCCAAACAAATATTTTGTAGGGGAAGCTCCCAAAAAATGAAGAGACGACCAAATATAATACGACATTTTTTTTTTTGCTTAATAAGGACCAGAGCAGCATCACAAGCATCCTTAAAAGAGAAAATAAGAAACAAAGGTAAAACTAAAGTACATAGAAAGACTCGAGAGACATCCAAAAGGTTCTAAAGAGACCAAAAATAAAAAAAGAAACAACCACAGTAACAACATATAGTTTCAATCCCCATCTCAACAAAGGGGATATAGATCGTACCACACTCACCACCACGAACCAGAAGGCAGAAACACTTAGAAGCATTTCCTGTGGACGATCGATGGACCCGACTCGTCGTACTCTCCCTTCGAGATCCACATCTGTTTCAACACACACACAAAGCAAAAACATACTTCAATATTTTCATTCTCTACTTGTAAAAATTAAGACAGAATCGTATTTTTTATTACCTGTTGGAAAGTGCTGAGGGAAGCAAGGATAGACCCTCCAATCCAGACACTGTACTTCCTCTCAGGCGGTGCGACCACCTTGATCTTCATGCTGCTCGGTGCGAGCGCCGTGATCTCTTTGCTCATACGGTCAGCGATTCCAGGGAACATGGTCGAACCACCACTGAGGACGATGTTTCCATACAGATCCTTCCTGATATCCACGTCACACTTCATGATGGAGTTGTAAGTTGTCTCATGGATTCCAGGAGCTTCCATCCCCACGAGCGACGGCTGGAAGAGTACTTCAGGGCAACGGAATCTTTCAGCTCCGATGGTGATGACTTGTCCATCAGGTAACTCGTAGTTCTTCTCCACCGAAGAGCTGCTCTTAGCCGTCTCCAGCTCCTGCTCGTAGTCGAGAGCGACGTAAGCAAGCTTCTCTTTAATGTCACGGACAATTTCCCGCTCGGCGGTGGTGGTGAACATGTACCCTCTCTCGGTGAGAATCTTCATCAGAGAATCAGTGAGGTCCCTACCCGCGAGATCGAGACGGAGGATAGCGTGAGGAAGAGCATAACCCTCGTAGATCGGCACGGTGTGAGACACACCATCACCAGAGTCAAGCACAATACCTATAAAAAAGAATCAAATTTTAGCAAATATAAATTTAAATCACATTTAAATGATTTTAAATTGAGTACTAACCAGTAGTACGCCCACTAGCGTAAAGAGAAAGAACAGCCTGAATAGCAACATACATGGCAGGGACATTGAAAGTCTCGAACATGATCTGAGTCATCTTCTCCCTGTTAGCCTTAGGGTTAAGCGGCGCCTCAGTGAGAAGAACCGGGTGCTCTTCAGGTGCAACACGAAGCTCGTTGTAGAAAGTGTGATGCCAGATCTTCTCCATGTCATCCCAGTTGCTTACAATACCGTGCTCGATCGGATACTTGAGGGTAAGAATACCTCTTTTGGACTGAGCTTCGTCACCAACGTAAGCGTCTTTCTGACCCATCCCAACCATGACACCAGTGTGTCTAGGACGACCAACAATACTCGGGAACACAGCCCTTGGAGCATCATCACCAGCAAATCCAGCCTGTTCATATAAAAAAAAAATCATTATCAAAGGTCTACACAAGTAGACAAAAGCTAAATATAAATATAAACAATCTTTTAAAATACTAACCTTCACCATTCCAGTTCCATTGTCACAAACAAGGGGCTGAATGTCCTCACCATCGGCCATCTTTCACTAAACTACATTAAACGAATCAGATTAGTGCAAAATCGCTATTGCTTATGAGCTAATTCGATTCGTCCAACAACAAGCGCAAGAATCAGATATCAATCAAGGTGTATAGTGAGATACGACTAAGCTGAGAAAAGTTAGCTTAACAGATCTCAAAACATCGATCCCGTAGCAGATCGAGCTATCAAACTAGATCAATCGACGATACAAATCAACAACCAAATCATTTCGAGCTATAAGCTGAGAAAAAAAAACGAAATCAACGGCGACAGATCGATTCAAGCAATAAGAATCTTCAAAATCAATAGATCTAACGCGTACGCCCTAAGAAATCAACGATTAGTTCAGATCGATCGAAGTAGCCTAAAACAAAGATACGAAGAGTTTTCTCGTCATACTCAACGCATGCTTGCCAGATCTAGCGAATCAGCTTATAGAAACAGTGATAAGATCGAGCGATTAACGAAAAATGATCGGATCTAGGAGTCACCTTTGAGAAGAAGAAGAGAAGACGATTCGAGAAGATGAAGCAGAAACGGCCAGGAGATACACTAAGGATAGTGAGAGGAGTATATAAGGGAGAATATATAGGTAAGATTTTCCCTTCATTTCCACTCTTTCATTTATTTATTTATTTAGTGCTCGAAATTAAATTAAAATTATATTTCTGTGCGAGCAAATGCTATGGTGACCTGGCTTGACACTTGTTTTAGCTCACCGACGCTTATAATGCGCCCTTAGGGTCTGACTGGTTCAAACGCAGCGGTTGCGGTTGCGGCTGCGGGCGTTTGCGGATGCGGGTGGTTGCGGTTTCTAGCGGTTTTAAGAGATTTGTACGACTGGTTCTGCGGTTAGAAATTGGTGCGTTTGCGGGATACTTATGACTGGTTAACTACCAAATACAGCAGCGGTTAAATAATAAATTAACAATATTTACATTTTATATCATTATAAAAATATCAAAAATCATAATATTATAATAAATATGTAAATTATATTTTCAAAGTTATAGTTTTAAATTTTTTAAATTATAGAAAATATTTTTATTTTAAAATTTTATAATATTAATTAAAATATAATAGATATATTTTAGTATTTTTATAATTCTATTTTAAAAATTTTATTTTTATTTTTATTTTTGTATTTATATAGTTTTTAAAAAAAAGAAAAAAAAATTATCCTCCCGCAACCGCCCGCAACCGCAAACGCTAGCTGGAACCAGCTTTTGATTTTAAGAGGTTCGGAGCGGTTTGAAGCGATTTGTAGCGGTTTGTATGATTGTTTCGAAACGCTGTCAACCGCTACCAATCGCAAAAGCTGCGTTTGCGGGTGGTAGCGGGAAAACCAATCAAGCTCTAATTATCGGCTAGACAAGGGTTCTCGGACCGCGTTCAAAATTTTATTCTCCATGATTGCAAAAACTAATAATAGCATTAATAATAAATAAAATAAGAATATTGCTGACAAATGGAGGACTCTGTGTTTTCTCCCGTGACCGTATTTGAATATCTATAGAATTTTAAATTTATCATTTATGTTTCTATTATTACGCTTTCATCTTCGAGAATTCAAACTTGAAGTCAATCGACCTAAAAGTGTATGAAATATACAGTGCGTTGTCACCTTAATTGATGACTGCATGTATGAGACTAGTATTTAAGAAGAAAGTAAACTATGTGCTAAGGTAAGGTGAAAACGCATTGTATAGTATACGGTGTATGTTCTGTCCATTGATACTTTTGCCTAATTGGTATACAAGTCCAGAATGAATTAGTTCAATATTCCAAATTCTAATCACCTTTTGGAATGATTAAAGCAGAATAATAGTCTTTTTGAAATAAAGTTTCATGTCCCATGTTGGAAAGCATGTGTCAATAATAGTTGGAAAGTGGTCTTGCTTGGTTGGCAGCTTACATGATCAAAAATAGTTAACGGGACTTTTCTAATTTATGATTCTTCACATTTAGTTTATTGTCTAATTATAAACCTCCCAGAAAATTAACAATTACAAACTGTTTTAAAAAGAGATGTATAAAGGTAAATTCAAAGGGAAGCCACAGCCGCCATCATTCGTAAGTTGTATTCCAAGGAAAGACAAGTTGAGCGAACATTCTTCTCATTGCCACTTTACAGTGATTGCAAATTTTGATTTGAATTTGATGTATTCAAACTTTATTCTCAATGGGAACTTTGTTTCACTGTGTTCGTCAAAACAAACGGGCTGAACTAACGGAAAGAATATCAGACATATATATGGGCGTATAGATGTAGCCGTTTTGGCCCAGTTAGTAAGACTAAGACCCAACGAACCAAGATATAGTTTAGGCTCGATTGTTTGTGTTTTCTTTATATTTGATGTGCTTTTTCATGGACATATTTTACACAATCCTGATACGTTTTGAGTGTAGAACTATTCAAGTGCTTACCTCTTGTAAAATTGACTTACTGAATTCATTTCAAAAGTGAAGTTCTAAAAGAATTAGGTGGGAAAGACTAACTAATTTTGTATATAATTGGTTTCAATGGTGACCAAATATCTCTCCCTTTTTTTGACTCTGCACCTCGAGTAAGATTTCATACAAAAATAATTAGAACTGGCTTGACCATATGTCAAAACATTTGCATGCTGATTCCAAAGTAGGTCAAAGGAGGCAAGTAACTTGAAGATCATACAAAACCGATAAAGATATATGATAATTCTTTAAATCCTCCAAAAACGATATATGATAATTCTTTAAATCGATAAAGATATATGTATTACTACCATCGAATAAGATAAAAAAACGATTAGTTGACTACAACGACGTAATCAGTGGTGGAGCCAGCCAAAAGGTTCACCAGAGGCAATATAAATTTTGAACTTAAAATCATGGGGGCATTAGAAGGGATTTTAACATTTAAATCATAAATTTTTTATTTTTTTGTCACTGAAATCATAAAATTTTCAAAAAATCAATAAAAGTATTTTTTTCTAATAATTTATATGGGGCAGTTGTCCTCTTCCCACCTCTTTAGTCTCTACCTCCGCCACTGCTGATATGTGCTTACTAACTTCATCCATTGATACAATTAAGCCTTTTGTTAGAGTCTCCCTTCAGGCATGGACAACAAAATTACCCTTTCATTATGTAACACATCAAATGCATTTAGAGAAAAGAAAGACCAGTACTATAAGCTATTGTTTTCTAAAAGAAAAATATTGATGATCACATATTGTGATCAATGGATACACACAATACATAATTGTTATCAGTGTTTTCATTTGGAGAATCAAAATGTAATCACTAAGAAGATTATTATTTGACTTAAGAATCTTCTATATATGAGTATATGATGATGTCGACATTTTGGTAGCAAATATAGCAACCAATTTGAATATGTCAATCTACAAGATAATGACATCACTGAATTCAAACCAGCAGCAAAGAGACACATCCAAATAATGTAATTGTCGTAGTCATAAATCAAATGACTTCTTTTTCCATTCAACTCTTTTATGTGTAATGGGATTTGTTTCTACAGATTGACAGAGATACTAGTGTGCTTGATGATGGGGAACATGCCTAGTTACTACTTAGAAGTCCAACACAATAGCTCCTATTCTGCAGCAGAGATAAAGTGTGATCCTTGTGAGCAGGGAAAGGAAGCAAATTCAGAGTGTCGATGTGTGTATCCTATCAGAGGAACGCTATACTTCAGTTCACCTTCCTTCTCTGCATTAAAAAGAAAAAAATAAGCAAAAAATAAGAAAAAAAAAAATAGAAATAAATAATAAAAACAAAAGATTCATATTTGCAATAGGTTGTTCACAATCGAGTTTCTACATAACAAACTAGAGTTTGATTTGATGCATAAGTGTTTTTCATTTTATATAGATCAAATTTAAGATTGATCAAGTTTTTTACTGTTTTTACATGGTGTGCGATATTAATATTATTTTTGGATATCAAGGCAAGAAAACATATATGTATGCAATAATCCATTTGGTAATAAATTTTTTAATCCACATTACATTTACAAGAACAAAAAGCGAAAATGATAAAATAGAAAAAAGAATGGTAAAAACAAAAGATTCATGTTTGCAACAGGTTGTTCACAATCGAGTTTCTATGTTTTAAAACAAACTAGAGTTTGATTTGATGCATAAGTTTTTTTCATTTTTTATAGATAAAATTTAAGATTGAACAAGTTTTTAACTGTTTTTACATGGTATACGATATTAATATTATTTTTGGATATCAAGGCAAGAAAACGTATATGTTATATAAATCAATTATCGTTCGATAAATAATTTTTTTAATGTATTTGTTTACAAAACATACCATTTCGTATAATTTTATAGATTGATGCATATATTTCAAAAAAACACATAATTCATAGCAAAAAAAAATTATGTTTTCTAATTTTATATGAATCACAATTTATTTATATGCCAAATAATTTTAACACTTGCAATACCTTTAAAACTTAATTAACTCAAAGTCCATTAGGAATTAGGAAGTCTTATAAGGTTTAGCATGTATATTAATATAGAGAGTTTATCCATCTTCCTTAGGATTTTTGAAAAAATGATAATTGGAATATTTGGATGTCCAATGATCAAAATTGGAAATGAGTTAGTTAAGTATCATAAATGGCAAGATAATAAATGATTAGGTTGGTTTTAAAATGAAAATTTTATTTATTTATTTAAAATTATGAAACAAAAATATTTTATATTAATCACTTCTATAAATTTATTTTAGGAATATTATGATATTTTCTTCACTTCTAAACTCGATATGCTAATTTTATGAATTGTTTAACATTTTGTTTGATCAAATTTTTAAATCTAGTTTATTCTGATTTAAAAAATAAATGTCTACTTTAGTTCTTATTATCTTTATCCATATTTTAATAAAATTAAATAAAATATTAAACAAACTTGATTTTAATTATTTATTTATCTTTATTTATATTGTAAGTTACATATTATCTATAATTCAATTTTAAATATTTATTTAATACCAAATAAATGAATATGTAGTGTTTTTACACTAAGACAATCGACAATATATTTTCCAAAGTTATGTATGTGCATTTTCACCAGAATAATATAAATTTATAACAATAAAACTGAGTTTTTTCCTATATAGTTTCATGGAACAAACTTAGATTTTGTATTATATATCAATAAATAATCAGTTTTTTGGTAATCTAAATAATCAGTTTTCTTAAGTACCATACTAAAATATATAATATATAATTTATGTAGTTCTGAACACGCAAAACAGAAAATCAAAAATCTTTTGTTTTGATGAAATTTTAAATTTATTGATCAATGGGATAACTCATTTACAATGAAAACTACTATATAGGAAAGAAACTATAGAATTTGAAAGAATGAAAAATTGATTTCAAAAATCTAAGTGTAGTAGACTTCAAACCATCTTCTGAGTATTCCTTCCAACTTATGGTTTCCAGTATACCGGAGGGACGATATACGGCTTCGGATGGCTTTACCAATACTTTTTTTTTTTTTTTTTTTGCTAAACTGTAAATATCATTAAAAATGAAACTTTTGTCTTTTACAAAATAAAAGGCTTTTACATACATCTTTCTTGGCAAAAATTAGATAAAAAACAAGAAAGGTAGTAGATTTTTGTCTATTGGATATGACCGGGTCATCTGATCCAAAGTGCCATGATGTTGGTGAATTTGCGCCTCTTGCGCCTTGCAGTTATTGTGTTTCTCACATCTCTGTCTATTAATCTGAAAGTTTCAGCCTGAAGTAGATGTGTATTGTTGTGGAGAGCACTGTTCCTTTGTCTCCAAACGTGGTAGATGAGCACTTGGGCAACCAGTTTCTTGAGAGTAGGCGTAGCTGATGGGCTGCGAAATCTGCACCATGAGAGGAGTTCAGCCCATGTGATGAATGGTGCTTGTCGTGGAGACAGCCGTGAGAACACTTCAGCCCACAGATGGAGTGAAAACCTGCAACTCAAGAAAAGGTGATCTCTTGTTTCGACTGAAAAATTGCATAGATCACAGGATGGGTTAATATTCAAACCCCAAGAAACCAACCGGCCCTTTGTTGGGAGCCTGTTTAAAGTGGCTAGCCACATGTTGAAAGCTTGTTTTGGGACAGCTCCCTTGTACCAAACTGTTGAGGCCCAAGCTTTAGGTGGTTCTCTAGGTCTAACCGCATCCCACGTCTTCGAAGAGGAGAATCCATTGCAGACAGTTCCATTAATCTTCCATGAGTATGAGTCTTCCACATCAGTGATTCTCGGTGGAGAGACAGAAGTGAGGGCAATGTGTAGTTGCAAAGCGTTAACTGATCTCGGGGATGAGAGGGTCCAAGCAGTACCATTGGAGACATCAGAAAGCGTTGCAGTCAAGGGAATCCCGAGTTCTCTAGGTCCATGTTCACCAAAAAGATCAATAAGGCAACCACCTTGCAGCCAGGAGTCAAACCAGAAGCTGAGCAGAAGGCCATTACCGACGTTTCCATGAATGAATTGTGAAGCAAGCGGGCGCAGGCTGAGAAGCGTTTTCCAAGTCCATGAGTCCGCATTGGATTGACTTACAGACCAAAAACTCTTATCATTAAGATGATGTCGCTTATGCCAAGCTGCCCATAATGATTCAGAGTCAGAGAATAATAACCATATAAATCGAAGACATAGCACTTTGTTCCAAAGAGTATACTTTCGCAGTCCAAGCCCACCCTCCTCCTTAGGTAAGCAGACTGTGTGCCAATTAACCTTAGCCCCTCTGACTACTTCAATTTGCCCAGACCAGAGGAAACGCGAGCACAAGCTTTCAATCTTCTTCACACAGCCTTTAGGGAGCATAAACGTGGAGCACCAAAAGTTTACTGAGCCAGAGATTACGGTTGAAATGAGAAGAAGTCTCCCAGCGTAAGATAGAGTTTTGACTGCCCATCCCCTGAATTTCCTGATGATACTATCCAGCAATGGCTCGTATTCAGAAATTCTCAACTTACGGTGCATCAGCGGCAGGCCGAGGTATCTAATGGGAAGTGCACCTAACGTGAATCCATAGCTAGCAATCGCAGTGGCTTCAGTATGGTTCAGACCGGCGTGAAATAGCTCTGTTTTGTGTCTATTCATGTGTAGACCTGACCAGCTCGCGAAGTCATCCAAGGTTTCGTTAATACCATGAAGGGATGAGCTAGTTCCGTCAAAAAAAATCATCACATCGTCAGCAAACATAAGATGGGAGATATTTAGTTCAGCAGTACCAGGGTGATAGTTAATATATCCACTTTCAAATCTGGAGGTGAGCAAGCGGGTGAAAACCTCCATAGCTAGGACAAACAAATAAGGCGAGAGCGGATCACCCTGGCGCAGGCCTTTTGTGCTTTTGAAGAAACCCGAGCTATTGCCATTGATCGCTATAGTGAATGACGCTGTGGATAGACACTGACTAATCCAGTTGATAAAGCGTTGCGGAGCACCTAGAGCTCCCAGTGCAGCCAATAGAAAGTCCCATCGCACCGAATCAAAAGCTTTCCTTAAGTCAACTTTTAACATTGCTCTAGGGCTGATATTTGCTCTATTGTAGCCCTGAATTATTTCTGTTGCAAGGAGGACATTCTCAGATAACAAACGACCAGGCATGAAAGCTGATTGCGAGGGCGAGATGACCTGGGTAAGCATGTCACATAATCTCATAGTTAGTAGCTTTGCGATGACTTTGTAGACTGTATTGAGGCAAGATATTGGCCTAAACTCTGTTGTTCTACAAGCAGTCGGGATCTTTGGGATTAGGACCAATGTAGTTGAATTCCATTGCTTAAGCATTTGACCCGAAGAGAAGAACTCGGCAACTGCTTCGCATACCTCAGCTCCCACAGTATCCCAACAGCCGGTGAAGAACTCAGCAGAGTATCCATCTGGTCCACAAGTCTTGTTTCTCGGGAGTGAGAAAAAAGCTTCTTTGATTTCTGCGTTGGAGAAGGGCTTCTCAAGAGCTGAACATTGTGCCGAGGAGCATCTGAAAGGGAGTAGTAACTCGATGTCGCTTTGCACAAACATTTGTGGTGAAACCTCACCGCCAAGAAGATCAGAGAAATAGTCCAAGCATAACTTATGGATATCCTCTTGAGATTCCCATCTGATGTCTTGATCGTCCAGCAAGAAGTGAATGTGATTAGCTGATTTCCTGAGAGACATGAGACGGTGGTAGAATGGGGTATTGCTGTCGCCTACTTGTAGCCAGGTAACTCTTGATCTCTGATAAAGAAAAGACTCTTCTGCTGTTGCCAAGATCTGCCATTTTCTCTGGGCCTCAGCCTCTTGTTCAGCAAGTGAAGGAGTGGGATTTAGGAGCAGCTTGGTTTGGCAATCCAGGACTACTTCGTGGGCTTCATGAACTCGTTTCTCAAGGTCTGAGAAATTTTCTTTGCTGAAGGTACGGATCACATTCTTTAGGGTCTTTAGCTTTGTTGAGACTCTAAACATGGCTGATCCCCCGATATTATAGGAGTACCAATGCAGAGCAATAAGGTTTTGGAAATCCTTATGAGCAAGTAAGAAGTTATAAAGCTTAAAAGGTCTCCTTGATTTCTTTGAATCAGTCTTGAGAATCACCGATAATGAAGAGTGATCAGAGAAGTCTGGTGGGCCGAAGCTTGCATAAGCACCAGGGAACAGCGCAGACCACGCGTCATTAATGAGAATTCTATCAAGTTTCTTTGCCACCGGCCTAGTCTTGCTATTGTTCCACCAGGTGAATGTAGCACCACGGAAAGATAAATCAGTGAGCTCGGAATCCAGCAAGCAAGATCTTAAGTCCCTCATTTTTGCATCTACATTCAGAGAAGTAGGTGATGAGTGTTCCTCCGGGCTGATGGTTTGATTGAGGTCGCCAAGTAGAATCCACGGCTTGGTGGAGTTTACCAATGTTGTTGCAACATCTCTCATCTCAGACCATAACAACTTCCTTGACTCCACACAATTTGAAGCATAGACAATGGAAACTACCATACATTGTGGAGAGCTTGGTAGAGTGACTTCACAAGTGACCATTTGAAGAGACTTGGAGAGAATTAACACTCTGACACTCGGGTGCCAAAGAATCCAGATTTTCCCCAATTCCGAAAAACTGTAATTATTATCAAAGAGCCAGCCGGGAAGTAACTCGTTGATGAATTTGGACTGCTTCGGCTGCTTAACATGGGTTTCGATCAACCCTCCGAAAAGAGGCTTTGTTGCCTTAAACCATTTTTTAAAACCTCTGCGATGGCTATGTACATTGAAACCACGCACGTTCCAACAAAAAATTTCTGTACACATGGACTAAACTTGTTTGGAGCCCTTGCTCCTAGCAGCCTTCTTCTGCCTCTTGGACAGATACTTTATAAAGCCTTTGCTGTCTATCAGCTTAGTGTCCGAATCTTCAGAAGATACATCAGATGAGTCCTCTGCAACTTCAGAAGCTTGGGAGGAGTCTTGATCATCCTGAGAGGTCTGAGAGGTGTTATCCTTGTTAACCTTGTCAGAAACCGATAGCCCACTACCTTCACCCACCAGGGGCGTTGAAGACTTCTCGTTAGGCAATGGGGGAATAGGGCAGGGATTACTTGGCTTCTGAGCTATTTCAGGTTCATCTGAGAACTTCTCTTTCTGTTTCCAGATTTCAGTAACTAACTTGGCTTTGTTTCTTCTGGAGCCAATTTTCTGTTGAGTGATCGGCTTAGCTCGCTGGCAATTCTCTGATAAATGGGATGTGGAGTTGCAGGTTTTGCAGGTAATGGGGGCCTTTTTGCAACGCTTAAGGCAGTGACCAATTTCCTTGCAAAATTCGCAAATAGGAGGCATCCAAGGGCTCGAGACCAACACTCGGCTTATTTCCCCTGAATCAAATTGCACATTTACGGCTTCGGGGAGAGGCTCTCTAGGGTCTATAATGGTGAAAACTTTTGCGACTTCAAGGTTGGTCTTTGCCGCAGTTGCTGGGTGAAGAAATTTCGGGTCTCCAACCAAACCAGCTATTCTTTCCAGTCCATCCTCGTTAAAGAATTGGAATGGCTTTACCAATACTGCGCGTGACTGCTTCTACTGCTAGCCAATTTCCTCCATGTCGTTTATAGTTTCGCTCTCTCCAGATAGAGTAGAGTACTGTTTGGAAGCTGATCCGAATGAGTGCACTGTCAATGCTATTCCTAGTTACATTCAGCATGTGGGCGATAGTATCATCCCAATCTAGTGTGAATCTCTACCCAACAACTTTCCAGCTATATTAGTCCAGATAGTAAACGAATAGGGACAAACAAAAAACAAGTGTTCTCTACTCTCATCTCTTTCTTTACAAAATACACATCCGTGAGTAATGCCCCAAGTTCTTATCCTCACTCGAGCACTTGAAAACCTTTTTTCCATATAAATTATGACATGCCGGTAAAAGCAGATTCCGAACATAGAACCCCATAAATCAAGCAACAATTGTCAACCCTGAAGTCAGATCAATAGAGGTTGACTTGATCCTGAGACCTAAACACTAAACCGATAAAACCGGAATCTAAACCGGATAGTTTGATCTCCTTACTTTTATAATTAAAACTGTGTAACTAATAAAGGACACCCACGAAATGCCAATATCTCTTCTCTATCCTCTAACCTCTGCGCGCAAGATCGTTCCACTATGCTCGCCCGTGACTCTAATGGTCTGTGACTGTAATGCATCTCTCTCCATTTTTTAATTTTAATTCCCGCTTTAAAAAAAAAACAATTCCTCAAAATTTTAATTCATTTCCATATATACACATCGTTCTCTAATGGCATATTCTGTCTCTTAATCATCGCCATGTCCTCCACTCTCATCCTTCTCTTCTCTCTCTTCCTCTTAGCCTTTCCCTCCACCTCCTCCCGTCCCCACCATCACCACCACAACTCTCCTCCGCTCAATCCCTCCTCGTCTACTGCCTCTCAGATCCGTCTCGCCTGCAACGCAACTCGTTACCCCGACCAATGCCTCTCTTCACTATCCCAACCAGGTCTTGTCCCTCCGGATCCCACCCCACCTCAGATCATCCACTCAGCGATCTCCGTCTCTTTCAAAAACCTCGAAACAGCTCAGTCCAAACTCAAGTCTATCCTGGACGCGTCCGTAGGTAACCTAAACCGCACCAACGCCGCGAACACGTGCCTCGAGCTGCTCTCTTACTCCAAACGCCGCACCCTATCGGCGGATCACGCTCTGACACGTGGCCGAATCAAAGACGCTCGCGCTTGGATGAGCGCTGCTCTCGTTTACCAATACGACACATGGTCAGCGCTCAAGTACGTCAACGACACAACCCAAGTCGGAGAAACGATGTCGTTTCTCGACGGAGGGCTCCTCCACGTCACCAGTAACGCGCTCGGCATGATGGTATCGTACGATAACTTCGGAGACAAGTTAGCGTCGTGGACTCCTCCAAGAACGGAGAGGGACGGGTTCTGGGAGAAGACTGGGCCGGGTATGGGCTCGGATCCGGGTACTTTGGGTTTCCCTTCCGGTTTAAAAGAAGACGTCACGGTCTGCAAAACCGGGAAATGCCGTTACAAGACGGTTCAAGAGGCCGTTAACGCGGCGCCTGATAACAACGGAGTGCGCAAGTTTGTTATAAAGATTAGCGAAGGAGTGTATGAAGAGACCGTTAGGGTTCCGTTTGAGAAGAAGAACGTGGTCTTCATCGGAGACGGCGTGGGCAAAACGGTCATTACAGGATCTTTGAACGCCAGGATGCCCGGGATGAGCACGTTCAAATCTGCAACTGTCGGTGAGTTTATCATTATATTACGAGTAAACGTTGTTAATGTTAAACGCAACGTGATGCTTATTTGTTTATTATTTATTGACATAATAAGCGTTGAAAGTTCTTATTCATTTTATTTTTTCATTATGAATAAATTAATATTATGTGGAGTCTGCACAAGGCACGTGAAAGTATTTATATTAGGAAAATTCTTAACTTTAGTATTTCAAAAAGTTAGTTAAAAAAAAGTATTTCGAAAAGTCAAAAGTATTGTAAAATTATCATAACTGTTTTTGAAAATAATTTTGACATTTGTAAGTAGTTATATAATATTTTCTTTTATTTTTCTTGTCCGAAAATAAAATTGTAATTGACGGGTTTATTTTGTAAATTAACTGTTACATGTTTGGTTTGATAGGAGTCATGGGAGATGGTTTCATGGCTCGTGATATAACGTTCCAAAACGCGGCGGGACCAGAGGGTCACCAAGCGGTTGCGTTTAGATCCGACAGCGACTTCTCTCTGCTTGAGAACTGTGAGTTCCTTGGGAACCAAGACACACTCTATGCACATGGTCTCCGTCAGTTTTACAAAAAATGCCGTATCCAAGGGAACATTGACTTTATCTTTGGAAACTCAGCTTCAGTTTTCCAAGACTGTGAGATCCTTATCGCGCCGCGTCAAGTGAACCCCGAAAAGGGCGAGAAAAACGCTGTCACTGCACATGGAAGAATTGACCCGACGCAGTCAACGGGATTCGTGTTCGTGAACTGTTTGATAAACGGGACGGAGGAGTACATGAAACTGTATAAAGCTAACCCTAAGGTGCATATAAACTTCTTGGGGAGACCGTGGAAAGAGTTCTCGAGGACTGTCTTTATAGGCAGCAATATGGAGGCTTTGATATCTCCTGATGGTTGGTCACCGTGGGGCGGGGATTTTGCTCTTCAGACGCTGTATTATGGAGAGTCTAAGAACACGGGTTTGGGATCAGATAGGTCACGGAGGGTTTCGTGGAGCAGCGAGATACCAGAAGAGCATGTTCATGCGTACTCGGTGGCTAACTTTATTCAAGCTGATGAGTGGGCTTTGATGTCTGGTTGAATCGAGTCAGGAATAAAGGAAAGGCTTTAAAAGAAGTTTAACCATTGTACTTTAGTTGAGAACATTTATAACACGACCCAAAAATATAAAACTTTGTATTCATGTTAGTTTATATTAATTGAAAGTTTAGAACATCTAAACTGAATTTTGTAGGTGCATATACTTGTATTTAGCTATCAAAGGTTTAGCGTATTGGGGATATAATCATAAATGAGTATGGAGTAAAGTCTCTGCTTGTGAGCTGGGAAGCGTCTGATGCCTTTTGCTTGACGTTAAAACAGAGTTTGTTGTTGTAAGAAAACCAAATTCCCAAAAGTTTTCAACGAAGTAGACATCATCATCAACATCATTTCAATGAGAGTTGGCTGTAAAAAGTCAAGAGGATGCTGGAGGTTGCAAAAACTGGTAAAGGGCAGGTAATAGACCATTATCAAAGAAGAGTAGGTTTCAATTGTAAGACCAATTTGGGTTTTAGCCTGTTAGACCACTATTCATCATGCTCTTAGAGCACTTCCAACAATAAGAACACCAAAAAATTTCTAAAATTGAAAAAATATTAATATTTTAGTAAAATATAATTAGAGAATTAAAAGTTAATTGTAAAATAAAAATCCAACTAATGTATAAGTTACAAATGTTATGTGGAAATATAGTGAAGTTCTAAAAAATCTTGATATAAGATTTTATTCTCCATTTTTTCTCCTAATTTTTTTTTCTTTTTCTTTAAAAATTTAGAATCCCTGCTAAAGCCATGGTTGTAGATGCTCTTAAAAACCAACAAAAAAGCTAACTTTATTGTTTACCTCTGTAAAAACATATTATGGCAACTAATGGATGATGCATAAAGAACATTGTTTTGAGAGAAAGGAGAAACATTTTCCACATTATAATTCGGTATCTTGGAGATGGCGGTATGGAGAGCAGGCTATCTCTAACCTGCCTATCCACGGCTGTTGTTTTTGAACAACTGAGACATGAGAAGCCTTGCCAGTGAAGGTTCTCGAATTCCGCTATTTCCATATATGGTAAATGGAAGATTGGAAAATGAGCTTTATTATGATTTAGTTTATAAATGGTAACATTGCAAAATAACTACGGTGCAATTTTAATAACAGCAAAAACATATAAATACATAGATATATCGATTTTTTATTATTATCTGATGTGCGGTGTGGTTTTGTCCGTAACGTTTTGAAATAATTAATGAACCAATATGTATATACATATATACATATATATACATATTGGTTCATTAATTATTTCAAAACGTAACGGACAAAACCACACCGCACATCAGATAATAGTAAAAAAAATCGATATATCTATGCATATATATGTTTTTGTTATTATTAGAATTGCACTGTAGTTATTCTGCAATATTACCATTTAGAACTTAAGTCATAATAGATTAATATTCATTATGATTCATATTAAGTGTCGTTTTAAGTTTTAAAATTTGTTTAAGTTGTTTCATATATTCATTTCATATATTGAATAAAATTTTCTAGTTACTAATTTATTAATTTTATTAACTCCAGTCAAGCACTTGTCTGATTTAATTGTTCATGTTTTGACCAGTTCACTTCTCTACCATTAACACGGTTCAAGTCAAGCAATCTGAAGTACCATTTCCCTAGACTATTCTGTATAGATCTATGCAAGTTACTGAGATATCCAAGTAATTACAAGATTTTATCTTGCTACATCCACAAAGCTTGTTTGCTCATTTCCTTCAATGAAACCGATTTATTCTTGCTTGTTTGCTGGGCCATGCTCCTTCAATAAGTTTCTTCTTGATTCTTATCCTGGTTCCTGCAATAAACCATAATTCCTTTTAATTCTTAGTCATTCAACCAACTATTTTCACATGGCTAAGAAACCGTGAAAGAAACGTCTTCAATAAATGCTTCCACGCGTGTATGGCATTTCCGGCTTATGCACCATCTACATATGATACACAGTTGAAAGTGATTCTAACTTATGTTTTACGCAAGAAGAAAAACTACCACATTAAGTAATTAAAACCATCAGTCGGGATGAAATAAAAGAACTATTCTACCAAACGAGTTAAGTGTACGTTGTAGCCTTTTTTTTCTTTTTTTGGTTCGGGCTACAAGTTTGATTCGAACAAAAAAAATTTCAAGTCTATGTGTTACAACAAACAGTTTTGCCCGTCCGTAAACCCGACACAAATGGAACTTGTATTAAATGTAACTTGTAATAACTATCACTAGTATTGATACAGTATCACCACCAGTCATCAATCCGGATTAATCCACGATTAGAAAACAACAGGAGTCGTATGAAATTTAAAATTGAACTTTCATTTATCGGAAAATCAAAAGGAACAGTAATTGTTTAACTACAAAAAGATCCTCATCTCTCCCCTCCTCATTTACAATTAAGCACGTGTAAAATATTCAATGGATCTAACAAGTTCCAGTATTAAAAATAAAAAGTTGATGTATCCAAAGCATTTCCTACAAATAAATCAAATTAAAAAATCCCATTTTCATCAGTTTAAACCAAAAACTTACAAAAACAAAAAAAGGGAGATTGATTTATTAAAATCATTTGACCTTCAAGGAGAAGATCGAGTACTAGTAGTACTTAAACCGATGTCATTGTGTCTTCTGGAAGGACCAGAACCTGGAACCGGGAAACGATGTGGCAAGAACCACCAATACTGTACACTTCTGTGGTCTTGTACTTTGGGTGGTGAACTCGTGCTGAATACGTTCGTGGTTCCTGCTCCATTGCAGCAACTAGAAGGGATAAGAAGAAGACCAAGAATAAGGATTGTTTTCATGAGTTGGTTGATTCTTGATGTTCTGCGATTTTGAGAAAACATTTGATAAATTAAAAGGTTGGAGCCGATGAGAGAAAATGAGAGCGAGAAGGAGGAGGAAATATTCCTTAGTTGAAAGCTTTTTGGGTGGAATTATATAATATTTTAAAAGGGTGTTTCTGTTGAAGGTGATGGAATGAAAAAGTGGAGATTATGAATTGTTAATAGCAAAAAATATGGGCGCATCAAGAAGAGAGATAGAGAGGATGGTGACTGGAAGATGTTGACTTATATATGGCTATATTCCTATGTTTTTATGTTTAAGGAACCCACGGCACCTACGTCCAAAGATTCCAAATTAATCATGGATTACTTTTTTTTTGTCAAGGAATCATGGATTACTACTGGTCGTTAAGTAATAAAGCTTATACTATTAATCTAAACAATATACTATTAGGGATATTGGAACGAGGAGAATACAAATCATAGTATACTTTTAATGAAGTCATGTACTAGTATTTTTATAATTGGTCCTCCATTTGGGAAGACTACTGATTGAAGATGAAGAAGATTAATTTATAGCTCTTTATATGACCCAAAACAAGGAGTAAGACTTCTTATTAGCTGTCTTTAATTAAGTTATCTTATTTGTTTTTTTTAAGAACAATTTTTCTTATTTGTTTCCATGCATGGCTTATAAGTTATGGGGGTATATTAGTCTGTTTTCCTATCAGATATATAAGTTAAAGAACTCAAAATTCAAAATGGTTCCTGAAAGATTGCTAAGCTGGTGGTCGAGTCACAACACCTATCATGATCAAGCCTTATACATCAAAAGTAATGATAACGTGTGATACATCAAGACATGAGCCCAAGATATATGTTCAAGCTACTTTGCTACTCAGAGTATAGCTGAAAGTTCTCCCATCAAGCTGCACCTTTCAAATGCATTCTCTTAGCACATGTAAATTAAATGTTGCACTGTAGAGTCATGTTCTCATTTTTCATTTTCCATATTCCTCGCCGATAATTTATAAGAATTAGGATATTGTTATCGGTAGAGACTCAATGAAATTTCCCTAACAAAAAAGTTAATATTTCATTTTTTTATCATTGAATAACTTTATATGCATGGTAAATAAAGATCTCAAAAAATTGATTGAATTTTCTCATTTGAAAGACTATTTTTTTCCTTTGATTTCTAACCTTTTTTCAATTCTGAAAAACCAATGATAATCAATATAGATAATTTTACAAAGTTGTTTATGCCATTGGATACTTGTATTTTTTTTTAAGGATAGTAACCAATATATGTTCATTTAGAATCACTAAAAGGGTGTTAGTGGAAATTAGATTTATAAAGAATTTGTTGAAGAGAATTCTGTATATTGTGAAATTTATGCAAATAAATCAGTACAATGATTTTAAAAATCTTAGGATATATGTAGCATTCTCAAAAATCTTGTTTAACAAGAATACAACTTCCGATAATATTAATGTCAATATATTTATAAAATCATTAACATCCAAACTTTTTGAATAACAAAAAAATGTATAAAATTATAAAATCATCAAACCAATAACGTTAGAATTTAGTAAAAATTTGAGAATCTATAAACCGACAGTACAAAATTCTAAAAAATTCTAACAATCATTATAAATCGAATTCTCACTAAAACCCCCTAAATATATTTAATTTTTTTTGTACAATATCTATATAAGCTTATTTAAGAGATAAAACATTCAAATAAAAGAGTAATGCTCTAAAAATATCATTCCAAATTTGTTTCTTAAACTTTGTATATGGATTACATTTTTTTCAACAACAATGAATTACATTTTATATCCTTCCATAAATGAAAGTATATTATCTACGCAGTAGCCAATAAAATCTTTCAATTTTTGTCTTTTACCATGTCAGTAGTATACTCTCTACTTTTAATAGTCAAAAACATTTAATAATTGTAAATTCTGATTTCTTACCATCTCTGAACTTTTTTGGACAGTAACAAATACAACAAAGGGGGAGAAGAACCCAAAAATTACACTCCAGGTGACGCGGACCAATCAAATCCCATTCTCCGGCGTCTCTTCGTTCTTGAGACCCATCATGGCCACGTGGAACGCCACCTCCTCCTCCTCCGCTGCTTCATCTCCCACCTCGACGCGAAGAACCGAGGCTCCACGGAGATGGCCCTCCTCCGAATCTCCACCGAGGAAGATGAGATCAATCGCCGAGATAATGGCCATAACCGCGCCCGTCGTTGATCAAGCACAAGACGGTGGTGACGTCACCGTCACCTCCGGCGACGTCGTCGACCGCTACGGTGACGTGGCCTGCGAGAAATGCGGGTCGGGAGAGAGAGGCGACGAGCTTCTTCTCTGCGACATATGCGACAGAGGGTTTCATATGCGATGCCTTAGACCGATCGTGGTCCGTGTCCCTATCGGACAATGGCTTTGTGTCGATTGTTCCGACCCGTTACCTGTAAGATGTATGTGTTCTTTTTCTTTTTTCTTTTTGTCAAAGTTACGAACTTTATTTTAAGCAAAAAAAAAAAAAGTTACGAGCTTTCGTGTGTTCTTGTATTCAACTGTTTGTGGGGGTGATGATGTGTTTAGGTTTATCTCAGCGGAAGATTATGCATTTCTTCCGGATTGAGAAATTCGATGTAACAGAGAAACCAGAGTTGAGTCAAGGTACGGTTTTGATCATCTTTTGTTGCGTACTGTTCTAAAAATTGGTTTAGGCCCGAAAATCGGGAAATCGGGTCTAGACGAAACGATTATTCCAGCCCGATTTTTTTAAAAATGTTCTAGACGTTCAAAAAATCGGTTTAGGCGTCCATCTAAACAATAATCAGTTTTGATCATCATCGTTGTGTAGTCTTATAAAAATTGGTTTTAGGCGCGGCAAATCGAGTCTAAACGAAACGATGTTTCAGATCAAACGAAAAAGTGATCTAGGCCTTAAAAAATCGGTTTAGGCTCCCTTTCTAAACAGTAAATGTGTACCAGACGTCTAACCACAGCCTATCGATTTTTAGAACATTGATAAATATCTTAGCTTTGATAAAACTGAAGAGATGCTTCACATGATTAACAGTATGTCAGTATAATGAATATAAAGATCGCAAGGTTTAGGGTTAATAAAGCATTGATAAGAACTAGCTACTTCATTGATTAAACCGAATATTAATGTGTTTTGAAGTTGATCAAATATTCGTTTTTAATGGCTTTATTTATTGTTTTTTTTAAGAAGAGACAATAAAGCACAAGAGAAAATCTCGCCCTTTGACTCTGACGAAGAGAAGGAGAAGACTATTACCTTTTGTACCATCAAAAGATCCTAATCAGAGAGATGCACAACTGAGAACACTTGCATCCGCTTTAACAACCTTGAAAATGAAATACAGCAACGAGTTGACTTACATCCCCGGGATGGCTCCTCGGTCCGCTAATCAGTCCATGTTCGAGATTGGTGGGGTGCAGGTGCTTTCCAAGGAAGATATTGAGACACTGGAACAATGTCGAGCTATGCATCGAGTAGGAGGGTACCCTCCTCTTGTTGTCGTAGAAGATCAGTTTCAAGGGTACTAACAGATTCATTCGATCAAATCTTCCCTTAAAGATTTATAAACATTGTTTTTTTTTTTTTACAGTTTCACAGTTGAAGCAGATGGTCCAATAAAGGACCTCACATTGATAGCTGAATACGCAGGAGATGTTGATTACTTAAAGAACCGAGCAAAAGACGATTGTGACAGCATCATGACCCTCCTTTTGTGTGAAGATCCATCGAAGTCTCTTGTTATTTGCCCTGACAAGTATGGAAACATATCTCGCTTCGTCAGTGGCATCAACAATCACAATAGGTAAGCAATATCTTTTTAGGTTTTTTCTTCTTTTTTTTTTTTTGATAAAAGTTTATACAACCTTTTACTGATGGTTGCAGGTATGGTAAGAAGATGCAGAACTGTAAATGCGTGAGGTATAGCATAAATGGAGAGGTTCGAGTTCTTATAGTGGCTACAAGGGATATCTCGAAAGGGGAAAGGCTTTACTATGACTACAATGGTTATGAACATGCGTATCCTACTCATCACTTCCTATGATCATTCAGTTCAGACAGTTTGACTAGAGTCTCTGGATCAATAGTTTTTTTATTTTATTTTGATGCAATTTACCGGCCAGTTAAAAAGGGTATAGATCTAATGTATGGCCATTGGAGAGGTTAATTATTTTCAAGTGTGAAGTTAGTGATAGACTAATTACAACTTCTTTGGCAGAACTTTTGTTTGGTTTCAAAAATGAAAATTTTAAACTTATTTTCTATGTTGTTATAGACCTGTGCCAAATAAGATTTATTTAGTTTATACTCACTCCTATGAGTTTATCATTTATATTGGTTAACAAAATGAGCAACTAAAGAAAAGAAAAAATAAATATTGTCACTTATGAATGATTGGTAGTAACGCAGTCATCACCTTATATAAACAAATTGAACTAAAAATGTAATTGTGTGCTATATACTGTTCATAAGATGTGGATTTTGAAACATACTAAGTTCTTCTCACTCTCAATATTAAGGATTTGTTCGTTTGAGTTGAGCCTTGAGGTGAGAAAAACTTAATTAAGGCTCACTCGATGCAGCCAGGCGAGCAGCTGGTTCTTTACAATATTTTCATAGAATTGGCATAGCAATACAGATAAAAGTGAATTCTCCAGTTCTTTAGTCATCGTTGTAACTGTTATAGCCTAAGCGCTTTGTGTAGTCATTGGGATAAATACCATTTTGCTATAGAGATAGAGATGGTGGATACACAAGAATGCTGTGTACACGCAAACGAGTTGGTGATGCAGCTCCAATGGCCTACATTGAATAAAACGTGTTTCTTCTTCATTGTTGCTTCTGTTACATTAATGATTTACTGTAAATCATTTACACAAGATAATAAGGTTGCTAAATGATTACTGGTGAACTTAGTAGTCATGTACTTTGGGCAGATTTATTGACAGAGAGAAAGAGCTTAGGCAATCGAATCCAGCAACAGCCCAACGACCATAAGGTCCACAACGAGTGCCGCTGGACCCATGGTATGTTTTCACAGAGTAATGTATTTTTGTCTGTCATCCATTATTTGCCATAGTATGTTTTCACAGAGGTAAACACTAAAGTTAGCTTTTATATTAGTTCTGAACATTTAAAATGTAGCATTGCATCCACCGGTCTAGTGAAGCTTTTTCTTTGCCCAACAGTAAAAGCTTCTATCTACAAGAGTAGGTTAGAGTTTGTGACCACTAATCTCTTAATGTGTGGCCCTATGATCAACCAAAACAATAGAATTATGTGCCTAATGCATGGACACCTACCCCACTTACAAGTCTTTAGGTGAACCACTTAGAAAGATCCCCTAAAAGGCTAAAGTCTAAATTAACTTTGAAAACTAAACGGTTTTACCTGCCCTTTACCTGTTTTTGCTACCTACACTCTTCTTACTTTTAAGGCCAGCTCTCAAAACATTGAAATGATGATGATGATGAAAACTTCGTTGAAAACTTTAGAGAAACAAAGTTTGCTTTAACGTCAAGCAAAAAAGCATCAGACGCTACCGTGCTTGCAACTAGAGATTCTCCTCCATACCCATTTATGATTTTACCCCTACACACGCTAAAACTTTGATAGCTACATTCAATGACAAGCAAAAAAAGCTGTTTCCTCCCAAAGTTCAAAACATTTTTTTTTTGGTTTACCATCAATTATTAGTCCTAAAGATCTGAAATTTTCAATTGATATTAACTAATCTTAACTAAAGTACAATGAGAAGGTTTTCTTCTTATAACACTTTTTAGTCTTAACATGATTCAACCAGACAACGCCCACTCATCGGCTTGAATAAAGTTAGCCACCGAGTACACACGAACATGCTCGTCTGGAATCTCACTGCTCCATGAAACCCTTTTCGACCTATCAGATCCTGAACCAGTGTTCTTAGATTCACCATAATACAGAGTCTTGAGCGCAAACTCCCCCGTCCACGGTAACCACCCATCAGGAATAATCAAAGCCTCTAAATCACAGCCTATAAACACAGTCCTCGAGAACTCTTTCCAAGGCCTCCCCAAGTAGTTCTTATGCACCTTAGGCTTAGCTTTATACAGCTTCATGTACTCCTCTGTTCCGTTTATCAAACAGTTCAAGAACACGAACCCCGTTGACTGTGACGGGTCCACTCTTCCTTGAGCAGTGACGGCGTTTTTCTCGCCCTTCTCGGGTTTAAGCTGACGCGGCGCGATTAGGATCTCGCATTCTTGGAAGACAGAAGCTGAGTTTCCGAAGATGAAGTCAACGTTTCCTTGGATACGACATTTTTTGTAGAACTGACGAAGTCCATGTGCGTAGAGTGTGTCTTGGTTCCCAAGAAACTCACAGTTCTCGAGCAGAGAAAAATCACTGTCGGATCTAAAGGCTACAGCTTGGTGAGCGTCTGGTCCGGCCGTGTTCTGGAACGTTAGATCACGTGCCATGAACCCATCTCCTACCACTCCTATCAAACCAAACATGTAACTCAATAAAACCAAACATGTAACAAGTTAGCTTTACCACAAAACTAATATTACCAATGTTTTTAAAACCGGACCAGAAACTAAACTGGATAATTATCTGGTCATGGTTTAACCGGATCAAACCTGGTTTAATATATTTTTAATATATAAATTTAAAAGTTGTGTTAGTAAATATGATAAATAATTAAAATATAAATTATATAAAACATAAAAATATAAATTAGTATTTTTTATATGGTTGATTTGCGGATTTTTGATATTTTTAATGGTTTTATCGAATTTAATAATTTTGATATTCAATCGAACGACTACATGTACCACTTATTAAACCCAATCCAGCTCTATAACCGATTCATAGTTGAACCTAGATCGGTCCGGTTTTAAAAACAAGTTGGTTCGGTCCAGAGAGATTCCTGGCTTGGGTCGGAATAAGAAAAAAAAATTGCTTTAACATTAAAACTAAGTTTACTCACCGACAGTGGCAGTGTTGTACGTGGTGATCCCAGGCATACCGGCGTTCAACGATCCCGTAATGACCGTTTTGCCCATACCGTCTCCAATAAAAACAACGTTTTTTTTCTCAAACGGAACTCTAACGGTCTCCTCGTACACTCCCTCGCTGATCTTTATAACGAACTTAACCGCTCCGTTATCTTCCGGCGCCGCGTTAACGGCCTCCTGAACCGTCTTGTAACCACATTTCCCGGTTTTACAAACCGTAACGTCTTCTTTTAAACCGGAAGGGAAGCCCAAATTAGGCTCCGAGCCCAGGCCCGGCCCAGTCTTCTCCCAAAACCCGTCCCGCTCCGTCCTCGGAGGAGTCCACGACTCCACGTTGTCTCCAAAGTTATCGAAAGACACCATCATGCTCAGCGCGTTGCTGGTGACGTGGATAAGCCCGTCGAGAAACGACATCGTTTCGCCGACTTGTTTAGTGTCGTTCACGTACTTGAGCGCCGACCACGTGTCGTACTGGTACACGAGCGCAGCGCTGAGCCAAGCGCGAGCGTTTTTTATTTCGCCACGTGTCAGGGCCTGATCCGTCGATCGCGTGCGTTGCTCGGAGTAAGAGAGCAGCTGGAGGCACGTGTTCGCCGCGTTGGTGCGGTCTAGATTCCCTGCGGAGGAGTCTAGGATAGACTTCACTTTCGATTGGGCCGTCTCGAGGGCCTGGGAAGAGGCCGCGATCGCTGAGTGGATGATCTGTGATGGGCTCGGATCCGGAGGGACCCGGCCCGGTTCGGATAGGGAAGTGAGGCATTGGTCTGGGTAGCGAGTGGCCTTGCAGGCGAGACGGATCTGAGCGGCGGAGGAAGATGGAGAGGCGAAGAGGAAGAGAGAGATGAGGAGGATGAGGATGGAGGACATGGCGGCGATTAAGAGGCAGAAGCAGCGGATTGGGAGTTTTCTCCGGTGAGATTTAGCGGAGGAGAAGAGAGGGTGATGGAGTGGTTTCGACGAAGGCATTGGATAACGATGTGTGTGTATATATATGTATATGTGTAGGTGTGTGTGTGTGTGTTTATGGAAACTAATTAATTGAAAATGAAAATGGATTAACAGTCACGGACCATTAGAGTCACGGGCGGCGGATAGTGGAACACTATTGCGATCATGCGCGCAGAGACGGAGATGAGAGAGAGAGAGAGTGTTTGGAATTTTCTGGGTGACTTTTTGTTAATTAGGAAAGATAGGAGATGATATTGTCCGGTTTGGACTTCGGTTTAATCGGTTTAATGTTTAGGTATAGGTTAAGCTATGTTGATCTGACTTTAGGGTTGGTAATTGTTGTTTTCTTCATGGGTTTTCTACTTTTTCTCTGATTTCGAAATGTAGAACTAGTTTTAGGAAGTTTTTTTTTTTTGAGAAAAAGTTTTAGGAAGTTTATAAAAGAATAATAGAGTAATAAACAGCAGTCCAAAAATTTAAATTTAGGATAAATGTTGATTTGGTTAGGGATTATCACCTGGATTCGCATTAGCAAGCACTACTCACCAGTCTCAGTATTATATGGTTTTCTGCGGTTACATGTTTTTCTATATTAATTGTATGCTAGTTAGTTTTTAGTTTTCTTTATGTAAAAGTTTGTTTAAGATTTTTTGCATTTAAAAAAAAAACTTCAATGTAATGTTTATTTTTTGCATGGATTAACAACAATTATATATGCATATAAAATTTTATAAATTATTTAGCATAATTAAAGAAAAACAATATGAAAACAGTATTATGTTTCATATATTTTATATCATACAGAAAATGATTTCAAAACATTACATTTGGCATAGAAACAATATATCAGTTTGGTTAATTAAAAAATCAGAGTTTTGAGCGGCCCATATTTTGAATTGAATGACAATCTTTTGGGCTCCGGCTTGTATCGGCCTTCTAAACATGTAAGCTGCCGATAATTACCCAAATATATACACTATGGATTAGAAACAAAAAACGACACTTACCATTATTTGAATTTAACATAAGAGCAAAGTTCTCCAAATGAATATCTAAGATATTAAATATTAATTTTTTAATAAACCTTAATTATTTGATTAAATTTAATATTTTGAAAGTCTGAACCAACAAGTAGAAAATCACATAACTTAAGAAAATTTTGTTGTTCTCTCAATTTTTTAAATTATTATTTCAAAAAATTGTTGACATAGCATATGAGTTTCTACCAATAGAGAAGCTCTTAGGAGACAGTTACCAATCCACAGATAAGTCCTGGCTAGGCACGTGAATTAGGGCTAAACCCAAAAGGTTATGCGACATGTAGATATAAACATGGTTTGGGACCTTCGGATTTTTATTGTTGGGACGTAAACCATGTTGGTTTTTTTTTAATTGATCCCCAGTGCGGATTTTTCTAAAATAATATAAAATAAAACAGAAATCAAATTCTTTCAAAGCACAAAAAAAATCAATTTGTAGGCGCATGTTTTAAAACAGCCTTGTCTCGTGTATACGGCTAAAATTCATGCATATGTGTGCATGGATAGTTGGATACTAACTATAATTCATCCAAGTAAAAAACAATATCACTTAACTATATATGTCTATTTATTTTCAAAAGAAAGAGAAATAACAAGAGTCTCAAATAAAAATTAGAAGTGAAAAACTCATTAAAGAGCTTTCCATATCACACCATTTTCGGGCCAAACAAGAGACTTGTTCACTTTCTCCACAGCATCTGCCCATGCCTTGTAATCACTTTTTTAGACTTATAGACCCTCTTGCAAAAATTGACAGAAAATAATACAAAATTCATCAAAAGTTATGACAAATCGTTTCTAGAATCATATTTTTCATATAAACAAAAATTTGTTACAGGTTGTGTGTATAAATCACATTTTCAAAATATTTATCAATGTAGTTAAGTCCTTGTATCATATATAACTGGATTTGAAGGAGATTCCAGAAATTTATTTATCTTGTTGGATTCGAAGTTGTGTAAGAATCCATCTTGAATAACTAAACCTTATGCATGAAAATATAAACATAAGAAAAAATCATGGTAATTCTTTTAGCTATAATTTAAAAACTTAGTGGTATAAAAGAGCAACAATTTAAGTCTAAATAAACTGTTGGACGTAGGAAAAAGTTTTTATAAATTTCGTATGACTAATTATTTAGCACAAACTGAATGGGTTCAGTAAAAGTCATTTTGATACGCAATTTATGAATTCTTGAGTCGGAGTTCAATAGTTCGACTTACTGCCCTCGAGTTATAAAACCAATGGAATTTTATGGTATGTTAAGTATTAACATAGTCATGATTTTGGTTCTTAAATCGAATTATTTAGGTTTATATATTCTATCTCTATTTTTCTATCTTGATCACGAAACTGAATTTTTATTTTCGGACTGGCGAGTCAGTGACTCGGTGATTAAGTCGGCTTGATATTTATTAATCATCACCAAATACAACCGGTGAAATTCGATACTGAGATAATGGACTCACAAGATTACAAAGTGTTCGTATTTAGATACATACAACACTGAGTTTTGATTTGTTTGTTCCTCTCCATGGTGCAAGCAGAAAGAGGGAAAAAGAGAAGTCGCTGTAAGAGACCGGACTCTGAGGAAATGAGGGTGTGTCTTTGGGAAACGTAACACATGATTGTGTTATATATCGCTCTTGATCTATTTTTTTTTTATTTTTTTTGGACAACATCGCTATTGATACTAACACATTTGATGAATATATATATATATATATATATATATATGGATATTCAATCTTTTGTATAAGCGGTAATTTGAATGAAAATAATGGAGATCGTGTCAGATTTTATGATTCAATCTTCCTCGGAAAATGTTACACATTTATTTCACCCACTCACGTGTATATGTACTACATACATTTACATTATCCATCTTGTTAGGGTTTACAGTTACACTTTATATACGGACGAAAAAGGAGAGCCCTTTGAGATATCAACATGTTCGACCATATCAAAGAGTTAATTAAGCGATAACCGAGTGGAAAATATTTATTTGCATTCAATTTTTGTTTATTTAGGAGATCTTGACGTTTTCCATAATGTTCAAATATATATCGAGATTTTATAGCCAATAAGCTTCACTATATAACTCGATTATTTACAATTTTCTTTGATAAACCATAGTAACACGAACATGGCAATTAAATATAACTACACAATTTAAATGCAAATATATATATATATATATATATATATATATGTATATATATATACAGACCTGTATACATTTATATATTATAACTATTTTGATATACTACGTACCTAAACAAATGATCAAAACTTGTATGCAAATGTACATGTATATATAGTTGGCGGTTGGGTGGCTTTAATAAAAATAAGATACAGGGAAAAATGGATAAATACTAAAGAGGGAAACCCTATCATGCATGATTGCAGCCTGCATGCGCAATTTGTATGATTATAATGCAGACCAAATCATATCATATATATGTGCAAAAAATACATATCCTTCTCATATATTTAGATACATGTAGATGTATATATATATGTATATACATTATATTGCTTTTGAGGTGATATACATAAGAAACTTGTCACATCAGGATCGCTGATATATTATAAGATAACATTTAGTTTATTGGAACACTAATCAAGAAACGATATATAGCGTCCCTCCCTCTTTTGAAGTTTCATAGAACTTTCGTGTATTTTAAGAATTTGTGTTTATTACACACACTTTTATACATGAACGAGTTACGTAGATGTATAACTTTGAAATAAGGTGCAGAATTTTCTTCATGGAAAATGATATATTCACCATCTTATATAACTAGTCACGACGATGATACACGTCTTTCTTGTTAACAACAATCATGGATAACACCCAAATCTTGATGAAGATGTCCCCATGCGAGTGATTTGATGTGATATTTGTATCCCTTTAACCACGTCGCAAACATATACAACTCATGGAGAAAATGCAAGTTGATATTTGCTTTAAATTAGCATTTCAAGTCTCACACACAATTTACATTCAGTATTGTAATCTATCGAGAGGGAGAGAGATAATCACAACCGTTGATTGGAATTTGAGTATACGATCAACAAAATGTGCTATTTAGTGAAGAGACAAGTGAATGAGAGAAAATTTATCAATATTTCCTAATTTGAGGTGAATGGGGTTTGCGAAGAGAGAATGAGATAAAGAGCTTGAAAATTGAGAAGTCAGAATAAGAGCACACAAGTGGTGACATCTTTTAAAAATCAAAGAGGAACTCATGTTCATATAAAGTAATTCACATCTTTATTAGTTATTACTTTGGTGAAAGCTACTTTCTCAATCTGCCTTAAGTATTAATGTGAAAGTTTGAAACCCTAGCCAACTCTGTTAATTCTGATTTTAACAAAATAATGTAAAATCTATAAAGGAATGACAGGGTTTGTAAGATTTACAACATTAGATGCAGCCTGTAGAAAGATAGTCTCGTTGGCGTTGCTCTTTTAAAAGTTTATTGTCTGCAATAGTGCAAACTATACTTATTTACAAATTAATACGATTATAACAATTTATTTATTGTATCGGCCAGTGACGTCCACTTATTGGAAAAATATAAATATATACAATTCTTAAATTACATATATTTTTATCCGCACCAAAAAATATCTTTATTGCATCACCAACCTAACCCCTCATCATATGATGATCACCTTTCTTTTTCTTTTTCCTTTAAAACTATATGCACATTCACAGACATACATGTATAAATATATATTATATCTGCCTCAAAGGCATTAACATTTTCACAAATCAAACAGACACAAAAGTATGAATAATAATATGAACCCATCTCTCTTCCAAAATTACACTTGGAACAACATCATCAACAACAAGAGTGATGATCATCATCATAACGATCCAATCGGTATGGCCATGGACCAACACACCCACCTCCACATCTTCAATCCTTTCACTTCATCTTCTTCTCATTCTCATTTCCCTCCTCTCTCTTCTTCCCTCGCAACCACCACTACTCTTTTCTCCGGAGATCAAGAAGAGGATGAAGACGAAGAAGAGCCTGTAGAGGAACTAAGTGCTATGAAAGAAATGATGTACAAAATCGCAGCCATGCAGCCCGTCGACATCGATCCAGCAACCGTCAAGAAACCCAAACGCCGTAACGTTAGAATCTCCGACGACCCTCAGAGCGTGGCAGCGAGACACCGTCGTGAGAGAATCAGCGAGAGGATCAGAATCCTCCAGAGACTCGTGCCGGGTGGCACCAAGATGGATACAGCTTCAATGCTCGACGAAGCAATACGCTACGTCAAGTTCTTGAAACGGCAGATCCGGCTTCTCAATAATCCTCCTCCGCCGCAAGATCAAGCTTCTCAGGCGATGAAGACGTCATGGATTTCGCCGCCACCACCGTCAGATTTCGGCAGTGAAGGAGGAGGAGGTGAACTGATTTAAATCAGGTTACATTTCCATTAATAGTAGCTAAATTATGTTATAAAGTGTGAGTAATGGTGCAATTATGGAAAGTGTTTATATATAAAAATGGATACGAAGTAAGAGTTTGTTAGGATGTTTTATATATTGTTGTTGACCGAGAAAAGGTTGTGGAATAATCATAACGGTTAGGTTGAATTGTGTTGTGTACCACCATATATTTATATATTTATGTTATCATTTCGTATATATAATAATAAGGTCTTGATTTGTAGTTTGGTTGTATGCAAGTTCTGGCCGGGCATTTTTCGGGAATAAAAACCATGACGCCATGAAAACTCTATTTAAATAGTGTTATCATTACTGTGGATTTTGTCTTTGTATACACACAATGTATATATTTGCATTATATATTATAGATCAAATATGAATAATGAGTGTACTTCATTGTTGCATCGCTCACACATATTCATCTCTTTTTATACAAGGGGCACATATCCATCTTTACATGCATATACACCTCAAACTGATCACGTTACTGTCATTTGTTGCGTTTAGCCGTTGAGAAATTACCTGCATATATTCAGTTTATATATGTATGCTTGTATTGCGTATATAATATGGACCAATTTTAACAATTATTCAGTACAACAACCTTAATTTTATGACAAAGTTATTCTAGTTAAGTTAATAGACAAAACTAATAATCTAATAGACAAAACCTATTCAATTATACTTTCGTTTTTGGTTTTTAAAATCTCTTTAAGTAAACATAGTATCTATTTACATAGGCTCAAATGATCCTTCATAATGAGAATGTATATAACCTTGTACGAGTTTACTATTATCATATTCATCCCTTGAAATGAAAGCTTGTTATATAGTATATATAATCTCATGTAAACGGTTATGGGTGTCGATATACGTACACATAACTAGATACACCACATATAAAAGGAGCATATTGGCACATTTATATAGAGGATGGCGCAGAGAAAATGTACTTGCTCGTTTGTCTTTCGAATTTATGAATCGAAGTCCAATTAAAACAGTTGCAACCTCATTTACCTTCCCAAGAGTAAAAAAGAAAACCTTTGACAACAAACAAACATTAAAAACTAGAGCATTGCTCCATACTTGTTGGTCAGAAAACAAAACTCAAGAGAAAGAGAGAGAGCAAACATATGCTCTTTGTTTACTTCACTTCGATATTTCCGCTGACTTTTGTGTCTCCTCACATTCATAGGTTTCATTAAAGACACAACGAAGTGTCAGTGAGATTCATGGAAACCTATCCTTCTTGCTACGAACTCATTAATTTTTTTTTGGGCCTTATACATGATACTTACAGATTCATAACCTAGAGATAAAAAAAAGAGATTGAAGATTGGTCAGAAAAAGTGTTTTGAGCACGTATATATATATATATATTGTTTAAAACTATCGAGCTTAATTATCAACGATCGAATGAGCTCGAGCTATGCATCAATACTCACTAAATAACCATCGATATATTCCTATTTTTCTCAATGAGTTCGATTATATACAGAAAGGTTTCAATTAAGATATGAAAATAACTTACATCATCAACCAATTTTCTATTGACTAATTGTAGTTCTGTGAAAAAACTATATGCACTAGAAAGGCTAAAAAGATATCCACAACATTTAAAGCATCAGTAGTTTATTATTCCAGCCCATGGAAGGGAGAACGAAAGCCCAATGGCGTGAAAGTAACGAATGGGCTTACCTTACTGCGTTTTTCTTAATCTAGATTCTCCCTTACCCACCCTAAAATCTCTTGACCCGACCAAAAATGGGATCGTCTGCGAATACTGAAACCAACGACACCGCCTCGTAACCGTGGAACCACAAGCCTACTAAGCTAAAGACGTTACTGGACCAGTGTTCTACTAGACAGTTGAGATTTTATCTGAATCTCAAATATCCATTCCCAACATCTAAAATAGTTCAAAGCTAATGGGACATCGTGTGCTAACTCTGGGACATCGTATGCAGCTAATGCATCGTCCTTTTCTTCTTCTAGCTTCTTCATCTCCATCTCCTGCTCGTACACAATCATGTAACAATCTTAAATTTTTTTTCTTCTAGTGGCTAGGTCAGAGCAAGAGCTTAAAACAGATTCTGAGAGTACTTTACGTTGCATTGTGTCTGAATAATACCTCAACCAAATATCCATCACTATCTGAATCATCACCTTCTAGACATCTGAAAACATGCGAAAAAAAATGTAAATCAAAGATATGATTTCAGTGAAATATAAAGGGAATTGGAGCAGAACTCACTTACAAACTCAAAACAGATTTGGGGAACTATTTGAATGAAATGATTATACTTTTTCCTCTTCTTATGTGGCTGTTCTATCTTCTTCTCCTCTTTGTCTTCTACATTCCGACGACCATTTACTAAACCAGGAATGTTAAAAACATTAACTCTAAACAATCAGTTACCATCAGATACAAGGTGTAATCAAGATCCTAAAGCGAAAATTCTCAACTGTTGCAAATACCATTTACTCTCCACTACCATAATCAATTAACCACTTTCTTTGTCATAAAAAGAAGCTACAAACTACAAAAGAAATACATAGAGGATAAAAAGAAGCTTACTTACGAATTTGCGTTTGAGAAAGGGCTTTGTTTCTTGTTACGCTTCTCAACGAACTAAGGATTCTTCTTAGAAAAGTTTCATATACGCTGTGACAGTTGACTTGGCGTTATTGAGCCCGAACATCGTTAATGGTAGTAAAGAAAAAGATTTTCTCTTCGTGATCTGATTTTATTTGAGCAACTCTCGCTGAGATTAGCTGCAGTCTTAAATTCGAAAAATAAAGAATACAATATGGAATTGTTACTTTTTACAAGTCTAAGTTGTTTGGCAATGAATTTTGTTTAGTTTTGATATTATTGTTTTTAAATAAAAAAAATTAAATTATGAACCAATCACAATATAACAATTTTTCTCAAACATCTTCTGTGAATGAGCAGTTAATATATATGAGCACTTAAAAAGAAGTAACATTGGGTTGTCTTGTCTATTCATGTTCATGTTCTCACTCACGCGCCGCCGTCGATTTAGTAACGTTCGGAATAACATAACACTAACGGTCACGACTTTCGAGGAAACTACTATTATTACTTTTTGCTATTGGTTATCATTTGTTGTAGCGTTGACTTTTTAGTAGTTGAGGAGTTGAATCAGAGATGTCGCCTGACGGAGAACCGGTTACGGTGGATCCGTCGACAGTTGTCACGGTGAAGAGGAAGACAACTAAGTCATCTCGCAGTTGGATATCCATAGACACCACGGGGCAAAGAACGGTGCTTGACGAAGACAAATACGCGATCATGCACCGTGTTCAGATCCATGCTCGCGATCTCCGGATCCTAGACCCGAACCTTTCTTAGACCATCCGCAACGGCGGTCCAAGAGGGGTCCGTAGCCCAAATCCTTAGCCCAAAAGGAATATAATATTGATAATTGGGTTAAGATTTTGACGGATCAATCCGTAAATAAGGGCTTGAAGGACCAAGTCCTTGTGTCACGTGGCGTCTGATGGTTGGCTCGGTGAGCTATTGGGTTCGGGGTTGTGGAAAAAAAATTCATTCACGACCGAAGGCGAAAAAAAAAAAGCAGAGCTCCAGACGAAAAGGCGATTTGTCTCCGTCGTCGACCGTATTCTTCCGTGATCTTCAAAGGTAAATAGCCTTCTTCTGTGGTAGATTTAAGGATAGGTTATCGATTCCTTGTTGTTCGTTTTCCGTTTTTTAACGATTTGGGGATTTCTTCGATTTAGGGTTTCAAACAGTTTTTGGTTTTCAATTCGTTTTCAAATCGTTTTCAAACAGTTTTTGATTTAGTTTGCTCGAAAACTCATTACTCGAAGTTTGTTCTTACGGTTTCAATCGATGTAGTTACGGTTTCAATTTGTTTTCGGATTCAAACGATCTTCTAGTTTGTTCTAACGGTTTCAAGATACGAATTGTTTTCAGCGAAGCTCCGACATCGATTTGTATGTGTTTGCCTTATACAAAACGTATGTGTATGGTATGCTGTTGCTTATCTTGTTTTCAGTTTAGCTCGAAAACTCAGTACTCGATCCCTCTGTTAGCTTTATGTGTAGCTAGTAAACTGTTTAGTTTCAGGTTCAATTTACGTTAATGTGTACTTAAACTCAAATGTTTATAGTATGTTTTGTTGCGTTCTGTTCTTAATGTGAAGTTTTCTTCTTCGCTAACAATGTTTCTTTTCTTTTTTTGCAGGCCAACAAACTATGGGACAAGACTATAGCTACACTCAGCCTTCTTCATCTGACGAGTTTGACATGACCTGTTTACTTCAAGCAGAAGCTGATCTCTACGCGGATGAAGGTGAGAGTAGCTACACACCGGAACCTGAAGCTGATGAAGGAATCCCCAGGACATGTTATTGCGGTAATGAGCCTGTTGTTGCAACGTCTTACACTCCTAAAAATCCAGGAAGGAGGTACTTCTCCTGCGACAATGTTGACGATGGAGACTGCCACATCTGGAAATGGTGGGATGTGGCGATTCAAGAAGAGCTTGGTGAAATGCAAAGACAAGTTAGGATGCTCAAAGATCAATTCTTTGAGAGTGACCAGAAGGTGGCTAAGCTTGAGAAGATCGTCGGTGCATTAACGAAGAAGAAATCAATGGTTAAATATGGGTTTGCAAAGGGAGTTTGTCTACTGGTCTTGGTAATCTTGGTCATCGTAATGGGCTGGTAAGTTTCATTTCAATTTTGAATATTATATTTGAGACAAAATAAAAATTTTTAACTGTTTTATCTTATGTCTTTCAAGGAAGAGCTTCGGAGGATTTAAACAACAATGTCGGAACTCGAGATGGGCTTCACAGGTACAATACTTCCACTCTCTTTTGTTTCAGTAATAAAAATTAACTATACTGGTCATGCTTTAATGGTTATTAATGCTAGTATTGCTTCCTAACTTTAGATTTGATAGAATCGTACTTGTTAGCTTTTAGTGTAGCAAGTAGAGAAGTTATTAGTCTGATTTGAGTGGTGGTTAATGCTTGTTTGCTTTCTATCTGCCTAACTACTCCGAACCTAAATGCTAGTTTACTTTCTATCGCTTACTTAAGTGTCTGTGTTACTAATAGAGTAACACAGACCATCATCTAAACATGAATAACAGAACTGGGTTTGTTAATCTAATGTATAGTCAATCTTCAGTTGACCTTGAGTCACCCGAACCTGCTTGGTTCGGTAGCCAGGGTCCTGATGAGTATGGTTTCCACCCTGTCCAGCCTAGTCTCGAGTCTCCTGTCCAGCCTACAGTCGAGTCTCCTGTCCAGCCTACAGTCGAGTCTGCTGGCAAAGAGCGGAGGCCATGGTCTCTGCTTGAGGATAAAATCCTCATTGGGGCGTGGCTTAACACCAGCAAAGACCCTGTAGTCAGCTGTGACCAGAAAGCGGAACGTTTCTGGAAGAGAATCGTTGACTACTACAACGCAAGCCCTCAACTGGTTGGGTCAGTACCTAGAGAGATTCGTCCAGCCAAGCAGAGGTGGGCTAGGATTAACGAGCAAGTCTGTAAGTTCGTAGGATGCTATGATGCGGCATTGAGGGGGCAGAGAAGTGGTCAGAATGATGATGATGTGATGAAAGCTGCACTAGACTCATTCTTCAACATTTACCAGCGCAAGTTCGGCCTCGAACATGCGTGGAGGGAGCTGAGGCATGACCAGAAATGGTGCACGGCGTATATGGTTAAAGACGGTGGAAAGGAGAAGCGCAAACAAGTGGTTGACCTTGATACAGAAGATGAAGTACCCGAACATGAAGCAAGACCAGTTGGTGTGAAAGCTGCTAAAGCTGCTGGTAAGAGAAAGAAGAGTGGCAAACAAGAAGAGATGTCACAGTTAGAGGCCATCATGGAAATGAAAGGAAAACTCTCCAAACAAAAAATTATTGAACGTTTACTTGCCAAAAAAGATCCACTATCTGAGGTGGAAGAATCTCTAAAATTGAAACTGATGTCTGAGATGTTATGAGGCTATTAAGGTGCATTGTGTAGTTAGTTGTTCGAAGTATTTGTTACATGGCGCATTAATTTTATTCTTTACTAACTCTTGTCTTTGACTTGTTTCAGGTTCAGCAGTAGGACATGTGACCAGAGTCACGGGTGGTGCAGTAGGACATGTGACCGGAGTCACGGGTGTATTTAAAGTTTTTTGTTGTTTTCCTCATGTGACCAGAGTCACGGGTGGTGCATTGAGGGTGTATAAGTATCAGTAATTTCTTGCGGAATTAGATATCTCTCTTGCTGTGTTTCCTCTCTATCAAACTTGTCTCCTTTTGTTGTAATCCAAGGCTGTATTATTTTAACTACAATCCCGAAGTGTAATCGACGAAGTTTGCTTCTCTTTATGTAACTTCTCTTTAGGTAACTGCTTTTGATTGTTATAAGAGTTTGCTTCTCATCCAATTTGCACTTAGTTGATAGTCAAAAAATTCTTATATGACTGCTTTATGTAACTTCTCTTTAGGTAATTCTTATATATACATTTAAGAAACTCATAAAATTCCTATTTTAACATAGTTGATAGTCTTGATGGTATAAAAATCATATTCGTACATAGTTGGTTGCAGGATACCTTTAACATGTCGTCATCTTCATCCGACGAAGTTTTTGAAGAAAGATTTGACGAAGTTTTCGAAGAAATCTTCGAAGATACATTCACCAACATAGTCGAGGCCCAAACCAGTCACCAAAGGAGCCGGGCTTATATTGAACGAAACCGTGAAGGAGGACAAGACCGCTTATGGAATGACTACTTCAGCGAAGATGCGACTTTCTCGTCACAAATATTTAGACGCCGCTTCCGCATGAATAAGGACTTATTCTTGCGTATTGTCTATGGGCTATCAGAGAACTTTCCATTCTTTCAGCAAAGAAGAGATGCAACCGGGAGGTTAGGTCTTTCTGCACTACAAAAATGTACGGCAGCAATTCGTATGCTTGCTTATGGTTCTGCGGCTGACACGGTTGACGAATATCTCCGACTTGGTGAGACTACTGCACTTTCCTGTTTACATAATTTCACTGACGGAATAATACAGTTATTCGGAGGTGAGTATCTACGACGACCCACACCGGAGGATCTTCAACGACTGCTCGATATTGGAGAAGAACGAGGGTTTCCTGGGATGGTCGGGAGCATTGATTGTATGCACTGGGAGTGGAAAAATTGTCCGACCGCTTGGAAAGGACAATACGCACGAGGATCAGGAAAACCCACAATTGTCTTAGAGGCTGTTGCTTCCCAAGATCTTTGGATATGGCATGCTTTTTTTGGTCCTCCAGGCACCTTAAATGATATCAATGTCCTCGATCGGTCTCCTGTGTTTGATGACATTTTAGAAGGTCGAGCTCCAAGGGTAAGATACATGGTCAACGGACACAGGTATAAGTTGGCATACTATCTAACAGACGGTATATATCCAAATTGGTCAACATTTATCCAATCTATCAAACTCCCTCAATCTCCAAAACAAGAGTTATTTGCTAAAGCTCAAGAAGCAGCCCGAAAAGATGTGGAGCGGGCTTTTGGAGTATTGCAAGCTCGATTTGCGATTGTCAAAAACCCGGTTCGTACATTGAACAAAGAAAAGATAGGGAATATTATGAGAGCATGTATCATACTACACAATATGATAGTTGAAAATGAACGAGACGGATACATCCGGTACGATATTTCTGAATTTGAAGAAGGAGACGTCACCAGAACTTCACAGGTGGAAACCAACAGGCCTACAAATCTGAATAATATGTTTCCCAATCGGAATGATCTTCGGGATGAACATATTCATGAACGGTTGAAGAATGATTTAATCGAAAATATTTGGAATAAATTTGGTGATGAAGATTAATAATTAGTGTATCTTGATTTCTTATAAATTTGATCATGTTTTTATTTAGAAAATTTTCTATCTTTATGTAAAATTATTGTTTTTTCTTTAATTGTTGTATTTTTATGTTTAATTATTCTTTTTAATGTTTATCTCTTATATTTTATGTTAAGTTATTCTATTTAATCATCCAATATATCATAATTATATTTCACTACACAAAAAAAAAAAATCATTTTTTAATTCGTAAGGATTCCATTTTAGGGATCACCATTGTACACATATTTTTCACAAGAGTCCTTAACTATTCAAAAAAAAAAAAAAAAAAAAAAACAAATATTAATCTAATCCTAAGGACTCCACAATGGGTCTCACCATTGTGGATGCTCTTACCCGTCTGCTATTCTTGGTCGAGAGAGAGCCATTGTTCTCAACTTAGAGGTTGGTCTTGGCAACTTCTTGTTTTCTCTTAAATTTTTTAAAGTTTATGTTATGTTTCATTGTTTCATATGTTTTGTTTTTGGGTCCGGACCGTCCGGTGCAGCATATCAAGGCCATTATCACTGCTCAAGAGGTCAGTGACTCTCAGTTTACTTTTCACTTCTTTTTTACTGCCTTGTGTCTAAATTTGACGCAAACACCAGCAGTGAACTTTTTAAACAAACTAGTTACTTTAGTGTTTGGGTGATCTTCTAAAACATACGTATCCTTATGGGGATCCTTAAGTGATAGTTGTAACAGTTTCTCTCCTTTTATGTAATGATGGGACTGGTTTGGTTATTAATTAAAATTAATGACACAGGTTCTGATTCGTGATTCGTCAGATGAAAATCTTATTCCTGTCTTGGAGGAGTTTCAGAGACGCTTGCCTGTGGTTCAAGGAGATGCTGAAGCGGGTGAAGAAGATGGTAGTCTTGATTTTCTTTTTTGATGCCTAGAGCCTACATAAGAACCACTCACTCTTTGTCACATGTGGAACTAAATGTATGATTGTTATTACTTTTTAGAATCACCGTTTGAATTTCGGGCGCTAGAGGTGGTTTTGGAAGCTATTTGCAGCTTACTAGCTGCAAGGACAACAGAACTAGAGACTTCTGCTTATCCTGCTTTGGATGAACTAACCTCGAAGGTAAATAACTTTGGGCTCTTTTTAGTGGTTATTTATTGCCATCAGTTATCTATTTTCTAACTACGTCTGACAATGAGCACAATTTTTCATTTTATAGATAAGTAGCCGTAACTTGGAAAGGGTTCGTAAACTGAAAAGTGCCATGACACGATTAACAGCTCGAGTCCAAAAGGTATCACTAGGAAACAGAGTCTATGTTTATGATTTAAGCCTCATGAGAATTAACATTTTCTTAAAGTGAGTCATACACTCATCTGGTGTTGCTTCGTATGTCTACTTTAAGTCTCTGAGTTTTTTTTTTTTTTTACAATGAGTATTTATATGTAGACTAGAGAAGAATTAAAGCTCCCTCATCACTTGTTTGTAGGTAAGGGATGAGCTGGAACAATTGTTGGATGATGACGATGATATGGCTGATATCTATCTTTCAAGGAAGCTTGCTGGTGTATCTTCATCGGTTAGTGTTTCTGATGAACCTCTTTGGTATCCTACGTCACCAACAATAGGTTCCAAGATTTCAAGAGCAAGTAGAATGAGTTTAGTGTCGGTTCGTGGGGACGATGAAAACGATGTTGAAGAACTTGAAATGTTGCTAGAGGTTTGTTTGTTGCATGAATGGTGTCTACATATCTGCTTTCATCTATAAAACAAGCATTAATTTGATTTTGTTTTAACAGGCTTACTTCATGCAAATCGACAGCACTTTGAACAAATTAACCGCGGTACTGTATCACCTTGGCCCTCTTATTTTTTTTAAAAAATAGTTGTGAATCTTTTTGATATTTCTGGCTTAGAAAGTATAATTGAAACATGATGCAGCTACGTGAGTATATTGATGACACAGAGGATTACATTAACATCCAGGTAACCAAAATGAAAACCTATTTACTTACCTAAGGATGTTATTAAATTGTATCTCATCTCACTGGTTAATGTAAACTATAATCATTGTTTTTTTTGCAGCTAGACAATCATCGAAATCAACTCATTCAGGTGAGTGAATACATATGAATTGATAATAGATTGAGTCTCTTTATGTGTCTAATTAAATTAACTGTAACCATATAATATCTGCAGTTAGAGCTTATGCTAAGCTCTGGAACTGTTTGCATATCAATGTACTCTATGATCGCGGGAATATTTGGCATGAACATTCCATACACATGGAACGACGAACATGGATACGTTTTCAAATGGGTACGGAACACATTTTCAGAAAGAATCGCGCAAGCAAGCGCAAAGATTCTATTTCTTACGTTTATTTTTTGATCAATTGGCAGGTGGTTAGCCTGACAGGGACATTTTGCGCAGCCTTGTTTGTGATTGTACTGTCGTACGCTCGGTACAAAGGGCTTGTGGGATCTTGGTGGTCCAAGGAAAATAAACAGGATTGATCGTAAGACTTTGATTGTAAATGCATGCTGTGTAACTCTTCACTCTTTGAAATATACGATGAACGATTAGGCGGATACATGGTTTCATTACACACTCTTACATACGTTACATTTGATGAATAGTGTTATGTACAGTTTCATATAATATAAAACTTTAAGTGTCAAATTTATAGTTTAAAAATATTTAATTTAATTTATTAATAATTTATTTTTGGCTATTTTGCAAAATTTTAGAGAAATATGACTGATTTGGATTAATTTTTAATGGAATCTAGATATTTTAGATTTTTTTTTCTAAATAACTGGACTCGACTTAGATTTAACCAGTGCTATAGACTCGAAAATTATATGTATTTTACTGGTATTTTAGTTAAGATCCGAATCAATCTGAATTTGAAAAAATTTGATTAAACTCAAACCAAAAATTTTCCAATATCTAATTAGATCCAAATATATCGAACTTGAGTGACATCCGAACCCGAACCAAAAATATCGGAACGTCCGGCCTAGTCAAATTATTGAATGAAGTCAAAACGCACAAGGTGATGTAACTACTGTTATTTCTAAACCGAATTAATGGAACCAGAACAAACCAATTTTAAATAGCTTATCTGATCCTAAACCGAATTGAACCGAGTCAAAATTCATCCAGCCTCCAGGGCAAGAAGAACATGACTCGTCCGTCCATTCTCATCAATTGCCAATAGAACTCTCCTCTGTTTCCCCCTTCGATTCTCTGTTTCAGGATCCCGAAACGATCTCCACTCTCTCAGATCACACCAGGTATTTCAATTCTCTTTTAGATTATGATTATTCACCGTACATCTGATTACCCCTTTTCTTCAATTTGTTTGTGTGTGAGAATCTCTAAGCTAATGAATCTCTAAAGTCGTCATCTTTACACTCTGTTATGTCAAATTCGACGAGTCCTCTTTGTTTAGATCTTCTTCTAAACCCAGAGAGTGCTTTAGATGTTTTATAATCTAACTGATACCAACTGTTTCTGAAAATTATAGCTCAAAGCTCTGTTTTTTTTAAAGCTCAAGATGGATGCTTCCAAGGATGATGACTTCACATTCTCAAGTGTGAGTTTACACTCTTCTCTTCAGAATTTAATACTAGCTTATAAAACATTAAAGTTGAAGACTTTATGATGTTTGGTTCTTTGGTATGTTCCATTTTAAAGGCTGTGCCATCAGATAGTGAAGTATCTCTAGAGGCAAAAGATCTCGCATCACGTGTAGACTCTATCACCCTTAAAGATGCATTAGATCCTCAACGCAGCAACAAGCCTCTGTCTCAAGTTCCCCCCAAGGAAAAAACAGTTGGTTCTTTGTCCTTCACCGTGACTGACTCTTCCTCTTCATCAAAACCCTCCAACGAATCATCATCTGAGATTATCAAAGCTAGAAAGCCTATAACACGCACCAAAGTCCCCTTCGAAAAGGGTTACAGCCAAATGGACTGGCTCAAACTCACAAGAACACATCCCGATCTCGCAGGTAAACCTTTCTCTTCTTCTTTGTTTTCCCCTAAATGCACATTTTTGATGTGGTTTATTACAATACATGATGTTGTTGTTGCAGGCCTAAAGGGGGAGTCGAACAGGAGGCTTATATCGATGGATGAAGTGAAGAAGCACAACAAGACGGGAGACTCCATGTGGACTGTGTTGAAAGGACGCGTATACAACATAACCCCTTATATGAATTTTCATCCCGGAGGTGTTGATATGCTGATGAAAGCTGTTGGGAGAGATGGGACGTTGTTGTTCAACAAGTACCACGCTTGGGTGAGTTATGATATATTGCTTGAGAAATGCCTTGTTGGTGTTTTGGATGATACCAAAGTGAAGAAGTAAGAAGCGTAAGCGTGATGGATTATCATATATAGAATTCTTAAGTCAAATAAGAATAAGACATTTTTTTTTAGTGTTTGATTCTTCAAATGCAAACGCTGATCACATTGATGTATTTTTATTAGACTTATACGCAACTCTTTGATGTTAATATATGTTAAAGTTCTCCTGAATCATTGATAACATTATGTGATTAATACAACATTTTTCTTTTAGTATATATACAACATTTTTCTCCACTTGAAGGGGCCAATCAGAGCCCTTCTTTCTGACAGGGGCCAGGGGTAGTTAAGGTATTCGAGAAAAAACCATGACTGGTCGTAGACGGTATTGTGATATTCTGACACTATCATTTTGTTATTTGCCAATAATCTAGTTTCTTGTTTATATGACTCACCTGTGTTGGCTGTTTCTTTGATTTTATTGGCTCTTCTTCTTTCTTCCTCTAGTTTTTTCCTTTGAGTCTTATATCTGGAGGTCAAGTTTCAGATCCACCAGGTATTCAATTCTCTTCTTCTTCATTCTTTCTGATTCATTTTCTTTTATGTGATTTCAAATAGTTCATTCATTTGATTGGTCAGAGTTCATGAATCAGAATTTGTGGCTGTACTGTATCTCAGAAACTTGCTGATAGTATGAGTATTTGTATTATTATTATTTTCCTCCTGCTTCCAATAATCAATCTTCCAAGTTCCAAGTCAAACCTCTGAAAACAAATCTTCCTTCAGATTTTTTGGATCTTGTGTGTTGGATCTTCAATCATGGTTCTAAATGAAGTGTTGTATTTAAAAAAAGGAGTTCCTGATGCATCTCTCATGTGATTTTCACCCTTTTTTTTTCTTCTGATTTTTTGGGAAGACGGATGAGAGCACATGATAGCTTTAGACATTAAGTACCATTGTCTAAATCTATTTCATTCTATGAACTATGTACAAATTTTTACATCTTATCTTTACTTAGTTAAGGCTTCATTTTGCATCCAAAATTCATTTGGTTGTGTCCCTTAGTCCCTGCCTTATGTAACTTTCAGTCTTGTGCACCTCACTTCAAATGCTTTCTTGCTTCTATGAACTTACATGCCCTTGATTGTGCTTCTCTTTAGGTCGTATCCTTATGCCACCTTCCGATTTTCACCTGTTACTGCATCCAGTTATACAATGTTCTTTGCTCTTCATGCATCACCCGTCTTGTTTAATGCTTTCTTGATTTTGTTTCAGGTCTTTCAGGTCTCATCATCCCCACCAGTAATGTCTTTCTCCTGATAGTATTAGACTAGCAGAATAGTTTCTTCTTTCCCTTTCTTGAAGATGGACAGGGAAGACACATCTGGCTTTGTGAGTGGCGGATGCTTATTATCTCTTGTCATGTGCTAAGTGGTAGTTTTTGGGAGCTCTCTATCTACTACACCCTTTTCATCAATATGAGTGACAACTCTCTTACCCTCAACTCCCTGGGAGACTCTCAAAGCCATTTTTGCTCTGATGTCTCTAACTGCACTGATGATAGCTGCCGCTTGGTCCTTGGATTAGGTCCAACATCAGCTTCATACTGTTATGGTACTCAAGAACTCGCATCACGAGGTGGTTCACTTCTGCAACTTGGTCTTCCAGACACTCTCAGCGGACTTGATCCCTCATCGTCTACATATACTAGCAGACAATGTGTGGTTCCTCCTGTTGATGAAGGTTCCTCTTCTGCAAAGAGATCAGGTGGTTACATGCCATCACTTCTGTTGGATCATTCACGAGTGAGTCTAGAGTCATCCTTCTCTGTACAACAGAGGAGTTACAACCCCAAGAAGTGCAATTTCTTGGGATGTATGAAGGGAGCTAGAGGATCTTCAGGGCTCTGCATCAGCCATGGAGGAGGAGGAGAGAGATGCCAAAAGCCAGGCTGCAACAAAGGCACAGAGAGTAGTAAAACCACTTTCTGCAAAACACACGGTGGAGGGAAGAGATGTGAACACTTGGGATGCACGAAGAGCGCCGAAAGAAAAACAGATTACTGCATATCTCACGGTGGTGGAAGACGCTGCGGGTTCATCAAGGGGTGTGACAAAGCAGCACGTGGCAAATCAGGTCTCTGCATCAAACACGGTGGTGGCAAGAGATGTGTTGTAGAAAACTGTGCGCGAAGTGCTGAAGGACAAGCTGGTCTTTGTATATCTCACGGTGATGGGAAACGCTGTCAGTTTTCTTCAGGGTGTGGTAAAGGAGCTCAAGGGATTACTAACTACTGCAAAGCACATGGAGGTGGGAAACGCTGTATATTCTCAGGGTGTGGTAAAGGAGCAGAAGGGAGTACTCCTCTGTGTAAGGCGCACGGTGGTGGGAAGCGTTGTCAATCTGAAGGAGGTGGGATTTGCTCCAAAAGTGTGCATGGTGGGACTAACTTCTGTGTTGCTCATGGTGGTGGGAAGAGATGTGTTGTGTCAGGGTGTACTAAGAGTGCTCGTGGTCGCACTGATTGTTGTGTTAAGCACGGTGGTGGGAAACGGTGTAGGGTTGGTGAGTGTGGGAAGAGTGCTCAAGGGAGTGGTGAGTTGTGCAAAGCTCATGGTGGTGGGAAGAGGTGTTGTTGGGGAGGTGGGGAGTGTGAGAAGTTTGCTAGAGGGAAGAGTGGTTTGTGTGCTAAGCATAATAGTGTTAAGGAGAAAAGAGAAGATGGTGGAAGCAAGAGTGGTTTGATTGGACCGGGGCTGTTCAGTGGTCTTGTTGTTGGTTCTAGTTCTGATCATTCTCAGTCTGAAGTTAGCGCTATACAGTTGGAGAAAAGGCAGAAGATGATGATACCTATGCAGGTTCTTGTGCCTTCATCAATGAGATCTCTAAGTGGTTCACATGAAGGAGAAACAAACATGTTTGACTTTATGATTCCGGAGGAGAGAGTTCATGGTGGTGGGATGATGATGTCTTTACTTGGTGGTAGCCTGAAACAACCTTCCACTGATGGAAACTGAGAGCATTCTCTTTGTAAGTGTAACATGCTCAGAACAAACTTCTGTAAAGCTGTAAATATGTGTGTTGCAACTGGTTATGTTGCTCTTTTGTTTTGTCAACTAAACCCAAGCTTAAACCGTATTTGAACCGAATTAAACCGGTCTAAACCATATTCCGTGGGGCCTTTTGTGGGCTTCTTCAATTGTCAAACCAATTCGAAAATATTAGTTTTTGATGATAAAAATATTATTTTCTGTGTTTACCAGTTTCTAATAATTACCAATAATATTTTAATAAATACAATTATTTTTTTAAATTTGGAATTTATCATTATTAACTAGTAAAAGATACTTAGAAAACATAAAACATGCGTTTTTTTAAACAATTTTTAAGTACTTTTTATAGCTTCATTTGAAATTTATTTTATGGAAATTTTGAGAGCCACAGCAACAGTCATGAGAGGAGAGCAACACAAAGAAGATAAAGTGATAAGGAATGGCTCCAACAAATAAAAGACAAATACTTATATGTCATATTCTATCAATATAGTCCCCATGTTTTAAAGTTATCTCACTTCTCTGACATACAAATTAAAACTCTTTAGTAGCTCTCTAACGAAAGCAAACACAGAGAACACAAGAATGGAGTTCCGTGGAGATGCCAACAAGAGGATTGCTATGATATCAGCTCATCTTCAACCTTCTTTCACTCCTCAGGTTTTTATTCTTTCCCTCTGCTTCTAACTCAAGTTATCTTATTTGATTCTTCAATGGTTTGTATATTAGCATTACGGTTCATCAAGGTTCTTTTGTCTTCTTCCTGGTCTGAATAATCATTAGATGGAGGCCAAGAACTCTGTGATGGGACTAGAAAGCTGTAGAGCGAAAGGAGGGAACCCAGGATTCAAAGTAGCCATTCTTGGAGCTGCAGGTGGAATAGGACAGTCTCTATCCTTGTTAATGAAAATGAACCCTCTCGTCTCTTTACTTCATCTCTACGATGTTGTCAATGCTCCTGGAGTCACTGCTGATGTTAGCCATATGGACACTGGAGCTGTTGTACGTACCTCTCATCTTTGACTTCTTGCTAATGTCTTGAGTAATGACTAATTCTTGATTGTTTTTTTAGGTTAGAGGATTCTTGGGAGCCAAGCAACTCGAGGACGCCCTAACCGGTATGGATCTTGTGATCATACCAGCTGGTGTGCCGAGGAAACCAGGGATGACACGTGATGATCTCTTTAAAATCAATGCTGGGATTGTTAAGACACTATGTGAAGGAGTAGCGAAATGCTGTCCTAATGCTATAGTTAACTTGATTAGCAACCCTGTGAACTCTACTGTCGCTATTGCTGCTGAGGTTTTCAAGAAAGCTGGAACTTATGATCCTAAGAAGCTTCTTGGTGTTACTACACTTGATGTTGCTCGTGCCAACACATTTGTGGTAATAATTTCTTTTATGATTCATCATTCAAGTTTGGTTTTATTGAATTTTATGCAATTATCAAGATTTGATCCAGTCTCAAATAATTTATACTGTTCAAATTTCTTTTAACTATGCAGTGAATTAGTTTTAAGAGTTGATAGATTTATCTATATATGTTTGACGTTTCTTTTGAAATTATAATCTCTAAATTTAGTAATATAACTAGACCATATTTTATATATATTTTTTTCAAAATTCTTAATTTTTAGATTCCTGCATGTTACACATGCTATTAGACGGTTCTGATTTAATCCAATCTTGTGCAGGCTGAAGTTCTTGGCCTTGATCCAAGAGAAGTCGATGTACCAGTCGTTGGAGGACATGCTGGAGTCACAATCTTGCCACTATTGTCACAGGTAACTTATCAATAGGGTCATTTTCATTACACCAGCTTCTCTGATAATTGATGTTTTTAATGGCCTCAGGTTAAACCACCTAGCAGCTTCACACCATCAGAGATTGAGTACCTCACGAACCGGATTCAAAACGGTGGAACAGAAGTTGTGGAGGCAAAAGCTGGAGCTGGATCTGCAACACTTTCAATGGTACAAAGCAAAACCAGCTTACTTCTTAAAATATAATCATAACTCGGTTCTTCTCTTGAGCAATCTCATGAACATATGTGGAAATGTACTACCTTTACTACTACTACAGGCATATGCTGCAGCCAAGTTTGCAGATGCTTGCCTTCGCGGGTTAAGAGGAGATGCGAATGTCATTGAATGCTCTTTTGTTGCTTCACAGGTGTAAATTATGAAAAGGCTATTCAATTATACATCTCTCTCTTTCTCTCATTCTCTTAACGGTTTTGATTTGTAATGGTGTCGTTCTTTGCAAGAAAAGGTGACAGAGTTAGCATTCTTTGCAACCAAAGTGCGTCTTGGACGTACAGGAGCAGAGGAAGTGTTCCAGCTTGGGCCCTTGAACGAATATGAAAGGTCTGAAACATTCTCTCTTCAAATAATATAACCTGTCTCATAAAAGAGAGCAAAGAGAGGTCTTATAATCTTGATTTCTTGAATTTTCTTTGACAATCTACAGGGTTGGTCTGGAGAAAGCAAAAGAAGAATTAGCTGGAAGCATTCAGAAAGGTGTTGACTTCATCAGGAAATGAAATCAAGAATAATCACAGAGAGAAAAAATAAAATTTTCTTCCTTCCTAAAATCATATGATCATGTACTACTACTACTACTACTTACTCATCATGCCTACGTCCTGCTTTCTTCTTCTTCAACTTTGTAAAAATTCCTTTTATCAGTCTGTATAACACTGTGTGGGGTCTTAAACGTACTACTTCTCCAAGGTGGTTTTGATGAAGTGAAGTTTCGACATTACAGATGTCAGCAGCTTCTCAAAATGAACCAACTTAGGATTGGAAACAAAACATTGGTATAGATCAACATCATTCGACTTTCATCATCAATAAAAAAAAAATATATATATATATAGGAAGCATTGTGTATACAATTTCTAAATAAAAATGTACATAAAACAACATGCCCTGTGAAGAAACCTCGTTGTAATCACAAGTGTGAAGGTGTAAGAAAAACATAAAAAAGATTGGCTTCGTCCAGGTTCGAACTGGAGACCTTCAGTGTGTTAGACTGACGTGATAACCAACTACACCACGAAACCTTTAAGTTAAGGGTTCCGAAATTTAAACATTTATAACCTACAATTACAAAACCCACGTGATCTGTTAACTGATTCGTCTTGTCCGAAGTAATAGAAAGTGAAACGAAAGGCCAATCTTCTCCACAACAATGGCGGCCACAAGAGTGATGATGACTGCAGCTCAAACCACCTCGTGCTTCCTCGCCAAACGAGCTTTCCTTCTCCCAGAGAAAACATCACACGGCGCTCTATGCTTCAACAAAAGAGCTTTAGCTTTGAAATCGAAACGACCCTTCTCTTGCAGTTCCATATACAACCCTCACGTTAAGGTTAAAGAAGAAGGTCAACCCGAAACACTAGATTATCGTGTCTTCTTCCTCGATGGCTCTGGAAAGAAGGTTCCTTCTCTCTCTCTCTCTCTCTCTCTCTCTCTCTCTCTCTCTCTCTCTCTCTCTCTCTCTCTCTGTTAAAGTTCAAAGCTTTTTTCTATCTCTGAGCTCTGATGATCTTCCACATTGTAAAATTCGACCAATGCAATCAATGTTCTTGTGGGTTAAGTTTGGTTTATGCAAATGAAAGATTGTTTCTTTTAGAAGATGCTTTTGATTCGTTACTCTGTTCTGTGTTTGTGTCTCTGTATTAAAGTTCAAAGCTTTTTAACTCTCTGAGCTCTGAAGGATATTCTACATTGTAAAATTAGACTGTGGTTTAGGTTAGGTTATGCAATGAAAGATTGTTTCTTTAGTTACTCTGTTTTGTGTTTTGTTTTTGTTAAAGGGTTGAATATGCATATTGTGTGTAGGTTTCTCCATGGCATGATATACCGTTGACCTTAGGAGATGGAGTTTACAACTTTATAGTTGAAATCCCTAAAGAGTCCAAAGCCAAAATGGAGGTTGCTACTGATGAAGCTTCCACTCCTATTAAACAAGATACTAAAAAAGGAAAGCTCAGATACTATCCATACAATATAAACTGGAACTATGGGTTGCTTCCACAGACATGGGAAGATCCATCTCGGGCTAACTCTGAAGTTGAAGGAGCTTTTGGTGATAATGATCCAGGTGAGTCTTCTTTTTTTTTATCTACTTGAATTTTTACTAAGCTTATTGTTCTTGGTTTTGGATTTGTAGTTGATGTTGTTGAGATTGGTGAAGCCCAAAGGAAGATAGGGGAAGTTTTAAAAATCAAGCCTTTGGCTGCTTTAGCTATGATTGATGAAGGAGAGCTAGACTGGAAGATTGTTGCTATTTCATTGGATGACCCTAAAGCTCATCTTGTCAATGATGTTGATGATGTTGAGAAACATTTCCCGGTACAAGCTAAACCGGACTTAATCTATAGGCCTTATATGGATTTTGTGTTACTGACCTTTAAAATGTGGTGGTATCAGGGTACATTAACAGCCATTAGAGACTGGTTTAGAGACTACAAGATCCCAGATGGGAAGCCTGCTAACAGATTCGGTCTTGGAGACAAACCAGCTAACAAAGTAAGGTCTTGTGGGTACTGCTTCATGTTTGGTAATGAAACTGAAAGAAGCTATAACAGTTCTTGTTTGGTGTTTTTTTAACAGGACTATGCATTGAAGATAATCCATGAAACAAATGAATCATGGGCTAAGCTTGTGAAGAGATCAGTTGATGCTGGAGACCTTTCACTTTTCTGAACAGTTTTTACAAAATGACATCTTGCAGTGTCTCAATTATGAGCTCAGAATAATTATCAGACTAGAGTCCTTTCATCATTCTTGTTTTTTTTCCTGTCTTGTAAATGAGATTTTGTTTTTCACCATTGATGACTGAGAAATAATAAAAGGTTATTACTATTTTTAAATTTTGACTTAATAACCATAAACGAAAACAAAAGCAACTCGTGAAACTTTTGACAGAGAGAGAGAAGTGAGTGAGGAACTTCAGAGAGATTCACCATCAATCCATCTTTTGAACATAAGTGAGCATTGGTCTGGATTATACTCAGCGGTGTGTCCTCCTCCCTACACATATCAAACACTAAATCATTTTTAATTCTACCAGCAGAAACACTAGAGAAGACAGAAAGGGTTTAGAATTTGTTGCCTTGATGGTTGCAAATGTCATCTTATTTGCATAGGTCCTTGTATATCTACAAAACAAGGGATACAATTTAAGTGTGTTTAAAGATCATTTAGAAAGTTGATGAGATTGGAGTTAGAAACAGATGTTTTTGGCTTTGGCTTTACCCAGCGACTTGATTGCTAGTCATCATCCAAGGTCTCCAGTCATCAACAATGGAATAGTTGAGAGATTTGATCCATGCTTCAGTTGAAGAGAAAGGTATCATCATATCATGATCACCACTGTTCCCAAAATTTGCAAATATTTATCTTGTGACTTGATCAAGATGCAGAAAGAATAACATGTAACTAATATTTGTGACTCAAAAAAAAAAGAATGAAGTATTATCTTGCCTGTAGATGAGAGCGCGGAAGCCTTTACGGCTATTATTGACGTGATATGGAATGGCATTGTGAATATCATATGTATATGGTATGTTTTGAGTGTTGCATCGACTCCATTTTCCGAAGCCCTACATAACATTTAACATATAACTGGTAACGTTGTGTTAAGTTTTTATTTAGAACAAGAAACAAAGTTCACATAGGTACCTTCTTCACGCCTAAAGCTCTGCGTACATTTTCATCATTTGCCCAAAAGGCAGACAGAAAATACCTATACGTCTGAGAATACAGTAAGTGTTAAAAAATCACAAACCTATGAATAAACAATATAACCAAAAATGAAAAGAAAAGAGAATTAATACAAAGCAGCTTGGAGGAGGCAACGATGATGAATCATTTCTTGACTCCTTGAGTTCTCTTCTTCGACTGGTTCTGATATTTGGTAAGGTTTGTGATATGTCTGCTAAGACATAATCTACTTTGCAGTTTGGTAACAAAATCTGCTCTATGTATATCTCTGAGATACACTAAGGACTCAAAAAACAAAGAGACAAGTTAGTTTGTGAAAATGCATGCAGATACCCATGTGGTGTTTTTTTAAAAGTTATAATCCCTTACCTGATGATAAGCTAGAAGCCCATTTGAACATTTTGCATTACTTGGATCTACGTTAAAGAATTTGCCTCCACAGTTTCTTTCAAGTGACTGCATATAGTAGTGATGTAAACAAGATTGTAACCAAATGTCTCAAGAATTTCATTATAATGATGATGGTGATGATGAAGAAAAAAGTATATACCTCATGGAGCTCATCTGAAATAAGTCCCATCCGATGCGCAAATGAAACTCTATGATTTGGTTCTAAGTTTGTACCTACTGCAGGGTTTCCAAGAACATATCCCTGCTCAGTTTATATAAATTATATTAAATCTCATCCAAAAATATATTGGTATTAAGCCAAAAAAGGAGAGATTAAAGTTTTGTTACCTGAATATTTATGAGTGGTGTGAGACCTTTTTCATTTCCTGTTTTGATATTGTGTAATGTGATTAAAACATTTGATATAAAATATAAGAAACTACCATAGAGGCATAAGTGAGTGGTAAGTTAAAAATACCAAGTGAAATCTGTTGCACAACTCCTGGAACAATCTTCCCGGAATATGAATCTCCACCAACGTAAAATGAATTGGATATAAACTCAGGGTGGTCCACAAACCACTACAAGCAACAACATAGTGAAAAGTTTTAGAAAATAAACCAAAATCATCAAGAAAGGTATAAGAAAGAGAGAACACTCAACACTCCTAAGGAACTGGTCGATTTGGTGAATTTGTTTGGTGTCGCTCGTCTCAGCAGCACGCCGAGTTTTGGCATAAGAATATCCAGAACCAGCAGGAGATTCCAAATATAAAATGTTAGCCACCTGAAAAAAAAATTGAGTATACATATTACACATTCTCTTTAGAAGCAAGATGTTGGTATTACAGAGGAAAGCATTATAAAATTAGTAACTAATCTCTCGCCTTTGTCCAAGAAAAAGATGTTAGCTCTAAAGGAGGCAGTGTCCCATTATACTCATTCCCTTTAAAAGCCAAAGGACCTGACAAAAACATTTAAAATTAATTAAAAAATCACACAACACATGCATAAACTAAATTATTTAGCACAGAACACATGCATTAATTAGACTTGTCTTAACCCTCCAAACATTATAAAAATCACACAACATATGCAACTAAACTATTTTTTACAGAACACATGCATTAATTACACTTGTCTTAACCCTTACAACATAAGAGAATCACACCATACATGCAATTAAACTATTTAATACTGAAGACATGCATATCAATTAGATTTGTTTAATTAAGCCTTAAAATATAATTTTCAAGATGGGATCCCTAAGTAAAACTAGTTAGTTAGGACTCGGTAAATACAATAAATCCCAAAAAAAAAAGGATTTGTTTACCATTTGCAAACAGAAAACCACAAATGGAGCTGCATCCAGGCCCACCAGTTAGCCAAATCATGAGAGGATCTTTATCTGGATTTCTCTCTGATTTCACAAAGTAGTAAAAGAGCTCAACATCTCCAGATTCACCAACACTCACATACCTTGTTATATAAAACCACATGCAGCAAAGAAGAAAGAGACATGTCTTAGATTAAGGATTTTTTTATAACAAATTGGAGTGAAGAGATGGACTTTGTTTTACCCAGTCTCGAGCTCAAAAGGAAGAGGACCTTCAAGACCAGGAAGATACTTCACATGCAAAGAAGCATCAACCAAAATCAAGATGCTCAACGGAAATAAGACTAGAAAGTAAAGATTTCTCATTTTCTCTGCTTCTTGGTGTCAGTAGCCTTGCATGCGAAGAAAGAAGACTGCGAATTTCAGTGAAGACAAATTAGCACATGCAGTGCTCAAAACGTGGCTACCGTTTACGTAACAAGCGTGTTGGCGCCTTTTTCAGAGTTTTGTCAACCGGACCGGTTGGACCGGTTAAATAGAGGAACTTCAAGGCTCCACAACCAAACCAATGTGAAACGTAACACCTGTTTAGTCTGTTCTTTGTTTTTTTCTCGTTTGTCTCATCTTTCAACAACCTGATAACAACCAAATTACAATTCGTCCTTATCGCAAGGGACGATTCTCTCACGAGCATAACCGTCATTTTACAACGTTCAAACCTTAATCTCTTGTACAATACTCTGTGATTATAAGAAGACAAACACAATCATTCTACTTATATTTATAAAAGCAAACCCTCTCAGCAGCTCAGAGTGTTTGATAAATCTTCCTCCAAGTCAACATAAGCAACTCTGTTTCTCCTTTTACCCCATCTCTAATATTATTTGATCAAACTAATTGCACGTTGCAGATTAATCAGAAGAAAATGGATAAGATTGCGGATTTTTACATAAATCTCATGAAGCACACTTGTAAGAGAAGAGTTAAACGTAGCAGCTGAGTAATAACATTTATTACGTCCAACACTTCAACACCTTCGACATGATCTAAGAACAAAGAAAAGAAAGCAAAAAAAAAACATAGCCTTCAAAAGCCTAACATCCCAAAAAAAAAAAAAAAGAGTTAGATCTTACTTTCTCAAAGACAATGAGAGTTTGACAAAACTTTTCTCCTCTCTTTTATTACTCTTTTCTCTCTCTAAGGGCATTGCTTGTGTTGGTAGTTCTCAAACCGGGTCCAACAATGTCATTCACACCAGGTCACGATCTATAAGGAAACAGATACACATAGTCAAAAGCACAACTACAAAGTGTGACTATACGTTTTTGCATCCCATGGAAGAAAGGATACTGATACGTACGAAGCAGAACGACCGCCGATCCTGTTTCACTATAGGAGAAGAGGACAAACATCTGAGAAATGATGAGAAGGACAGCTGGCTAGCGAGTAGAGTCGAGTAAGAATAAAGGAATAAAGGTCGTTATCAAGAAGATCTGCAGCACATGGCCTGTCGAGGATGTGCTGACGTGACTCGCAAACGTTTGAGGAAACGCAGAACGCTTGTGGGCATTCACGAGATCCTAGGAGTCTATAAAAGAGAGGAGAGAGTAGTTGGTTATGTCATCATTGGATTGATCAAAGTTGTAGTAGGGAGAGAGAGTCCTTTAACGTCTCTGTAATACTTTGTTCAGTGAATACAAACAATCTTTTCTCCTAAGTTCTGAGAGTTCATACTTAAGAAATAAGTTGATCTTATTAACTTGGTATCAGAGCTCGTAGATCTAAGGGAAACGATGGCACCAAAGAGAAACGAGGCAGAATCAACCGCGGACCAGATGCAGCAGCAGATGGGTCGCATCTCACTTCTGGAGCAGAGCATGACCAAGGTCGATGCGATGGAGCAGACCTTGGCGGTGATGCAACAGCAGATGAGCGCTTTCTTTGGCCGGTTGGAGCAGGAGAAGAACGAGCAGGCGAGAGAGAAGGCTCGTTCGCTCGAAGCCGCCAAAGGAAAAGCTCATCAGGAAGAAGAAACATCAGTCGGAGAAGGATCTTCACCGGTAACGACTAAAGCCGGCCAGGTCCTGGATCAGACACCGATTTCGGTGGAGGAAGAAGGATCAGAGAGGAAGGGAGCGTTTTCTCAGGGATCCAGTCAGATGGAGGAAGACTATCGGAACAAAAGATTGGCCCGCCGGCTTGAGCTACCCTTGTTCGATGGCGAACAAGCAGATAGCTGGGTGCTGAGGGCGGATCAGTATTTTGAGATCAGTGAGTTCACAGAGGAACAGAAGCTGAAAGCGGTGAAGATGTGTTTCGTTGAAGACGCACTTTTGTGGTATCGTTGGGAGCGTGATAGAGACCCATTCCGGAGTTGGAGTCAGCTGAAGGAGAGGGTGTTGGAGCAATACTCGACGGCGAGAGATACGTCAGCCGGCGAGAGGCTCCTCCGCCTCCGACAGGAAGGGTCTGTCAAAGACTACTGTCGGGAGTTTATATCGCTGGCGACAAACGCACCGGAGCTGACGGACGCGGTGTTGGAAATGGCGTTCATGAATGGGTTAAAACCACGCATTCGAGCGGGAGTGAGAATGTTCGAGCCAAAAACGTTGCAAAAGATGATGAGTTTAGCTCGGAAGGTGGAAGAATGGGAGGGAGACAACGGGGAAGACGATTCGAAACCCTACCCCAGTTTAGCAGGCCGTAACCCGAAACCCAATAACCGCAGTGACGAGACGACTAATAAGTTGAGCTTTAATGGGCCTAATCAACAAAAGTCCAAGCCCAACTACACGTCAAGCCTGTCACCGCAGAAGGACAAAGGGGTTGCGGGAAAGACTACGACCTATCACAATAGGGTAAAGGCTCCGTTTCGCCGTCTGACGCCGGCAGAGATCGAGCAACGGAGGTCGGCCGGTCTCTGTTTTCGCTGCGACGAGAAGTTCTTCCGGAACCACAAGTGTCCCAAGCCGGAACTCACGGTGTTGATTATGCACGACGATGGGAAGGAAGAGGTGTTCGACGAAGAGCCGTGTGAGCTGCTAGATGAGGAGGAGAACGAAGTCGAGGCAGTGGTGGCAGAGGTCTCAATTAGCTCTGTTGTTGGTCTGACCTCATCTCGCACGATGAAGTTAAAAGGGGAGTTGGGAGGAGAGGAGGTGACTGTCCTTATCGACAGCGGCGCCTCTCACAATTTCATTTCGGAGAAGATGGCTAGTCGAATGGGACTCATAACGAAGAACACAACACGCTACGGGGTAATGGTGGCTGGTGGAGTTAAAGTGCAAGGGAGAGGGGTGATTACAGGAGTAGAGTTGAAGTTGCAAGACTGTACCATTCACACGAGTTTTCTGCCTCTGGAGCTGGGTATAGCAGACGTGATTTTGGGAGTACAGTGGCTCGACACACTGGGTGAAATGCGAGTTAACTGGAAACTGCAGAGGATGAAAATCAGGTTGTCTGGGGAGTGGGTTCTGATACAGGGAGATCCCAGCCTTCATTCAGCAGGAGTGTCTTTGAAGTCGATTTGGAAAACGTTGGAGGAAGAAGGAGAGGGTATTGTAGTGGAGTTTGGAGGATTGCAGGCTGGGGAAACGGGATTTCCCGTGACCGTCGATCAGGAGTGGCAGGCCGTGTTGGGACAGTACGCTGGGGTGTTTCAAGAACCCACAGGACTGCCACCATCAAGAGGGAAGGAGCACGCTATATTGCTGGAGGCAGGAGCCAGTCCCGTTAGTGTCAGACCATTCCGTTATCCTCAAGCACAGAAGACGGAGATTGAGAAGCAGATCGGTCTGATGCTGGCAGCAGGGATTATAAAGGAAAGCAATAGCCCATTCTCAAGTCCGGTGTTATTGGTGAAGAAGAAAGACGGAAGTTGGAGGTTTTGCGTAGACTATCGAGCTCTCAATCGAGTCACCATAGCAGACAAGTACCCAATACCAATGATCGATCAACTCTTGGATGAGCTCCATGGCGCCGTGGTGTTCTCGAAGCTCGACCTCCGCTCAGGCTACCATCAAATTCTGGTAAAGTCTGAGGATGTTCCAAAAACAGCTTTCCGCACGCACGACGGACATTACGAGTTCCTCGTCATGCCATTTGGGCTCTCCAACGCTCCAGCAACGTTCCAGTCTCTTATGAATGATGTATTCAGACCTCATTTGCGCCGGTTTGTCCTGGTCTTTTTTGACGACATCCTGGTCTACAGCAAGACAAAGGAGGCGCATGAGAGGCACTTGGAGATTGTATTGGGGCTGCTGGAGAAGAACCGTCTCTACGCAAACAGGAAGAAATGTCACTTTGGTTGTGAGAAGGTAGAGTATTTGGGTTATGTGATCTCAGCACAAGGGGTGGCGGCGGATCCAGAAAAGATACGAGCGATGGTTAACTGGCCAGTACCAAGAGTAGTGAAAGAGTTGAGAGGGTTCCTTGGTCTCACCGGCTACTACAGGAAATTCGTGCTAGGCTATGGGAGTATAGCACGACCTTTGACCTCTCTGTTACAGAAGGATCAGTTTTTTTGGAACCAGGAAGCAACAGAGGCATTCAGGGGGTTGAAGGAAGCCATGACCAGTCCCGGTCTTGGCGATGCCAAATTTCGAGGAGCTGTTTGTGGTAGAATCAGACGCGTCTGGTGTAGGGTTGGGAGCGGTATTGATGCAGCAACAGCGGCCTATAGCATATTTCAGTCAAGCGTTGACTGCTCGCCAGAAGCTCAAATCAGTCTATGAGAGGGAGCTCATGGCGATAGTGTTCGCTGTGCAGAAATGGAGACACTACCTATTGGGGCGAAGGTTTGTAGTAAAGACGGATCAGAAGAGCCTCAAGTTCCTGCTGGAGCAGCGAGAGATCAACATGGAGTATCAGCGCTGGCTCACCAAACTGTTGGGGTTCGAGTTTGATATAATTTACAAGCCAGGGCTGGAGAACAAGGCAGCGGACGCCTTATCACGCAAGACGGAGGTCTCGGAGTTGTATGCGGTATCAGTGTCAACTGCTTTACAATTGGAAGAAATTGGCAGTGAGGTTGACAAAGATGTGGAGTTGCAGAAGTTAATAACGGAGCTCAGAGAGGACCCTTCTAAACACCCTGACTACTCTTGGGTACAAGGGCGTTTACTGAGGCAGGGGAAACTAGTGCTACCTAGAGACTCACCATTGGTGGGGGTGATCCTTAAAGAACACCATGACAGTAAGATGGCAGGGCACGGAGGAATGTTAAAGACTCAGAAGAGGATTGGAGAGTTGTTCTACTGGAGGGGGATGATGACGGATATAAGGAGGTATGTGGCGGCGTGTCAGACTTGCCAGAGACAGAAATACTCCACACTGGCTCCAGGAGGGTTGCTTCAACCGCTGCCGATTCCAGGTCAGGTGTGGGAGGATATCTCGATGGATTTTGTGGAAGGACTTCCAAAATCGGATGGTTTCAACGCAGTGTTAGTGGTGGTTGATCGTTTCACGAAATACGCACATTTCATCAAGATCAAACACCCCTTCACGGCGCCAGAAATCGCTCAACTCTTTGTGCATGGGATCATCAAACTACACGGGTTCCCTCGCACAATAGTATCGGATAGAGACAAGGTCTTCACAAGTTCGTTCTGGAAGGAGTTATTTAAGCTGTCAGGGTCAAAGCTGTGCTTCAGTACCGCTTATCACCCACAAACCGATGGGCAGACTGAGGTAACCAACAGAAGTATGGAGACGTATCTGAGGTGTTACGCAGGGGATAAGCCAAGAACGTGGGCTAAGTTTCTGGAGTGGGCTGAGCTGAGTTACAACACCTCCTATCACACTTCGATTCAGATGTCGCCGTTCCAAGCTCTGTATGGAAGAGTACCTCCGACGTTGTTAAGGTATGAGAACGGGTCTACGGTGAATGCAGAGTTGGAAGAACAGTTGAAAGAGCGAGATAGGATGTTGGATAGCATTAAGGAGCAACTCCATCGCTCTCAGCAGTTGATGAAGGAAAAGGCAGACATCAAAAGGCGTGAGGTTGAATTCACAGTGGGAGATATGGTGTTGGTGAAGATCCGTCCTTACAGACAGCGCACTCTAGCCAAACGCATTAACGAGAAGCTGTCTGCTAGGTTCTATGGACCATTCGAGGTGTTGGCAAAAGTAGGGCGTGTCGCTTACAAGTTAAAACTGCCCGAAGGTACCAAAATACATCCAACGTTCCATGTCTCACAGCTCAAGAAGATGGTCGGAGAGTTGGTGGAGACTGTGGCTATACCACCACAACTATCGTCGGAAGGGGTGCTGGAAACTGAGCCTGCAGCAGTATTAAAGAAAAGAAGGAATGAGAAAACTCAGCAGGAGGAGGTGCTAGTTCAATGGGAAGGGTTGCCGGCTCATGACTGCACATGGGAAGAAGTTAGTGTGATGAAAGATCAGTTCCCACAGTTTGACCTTGAGGACAAGATCAATTTCGAAGGGCCGGGTATTGATACGTACGAAGCAGAACGACCGCCGATCCTGTTTCACTATAGGAGAAGAGGACAAACATCTGAGAAATGATGAGAAGGACAGCTGGCTAGCGAGTAGAGTCGAGTAAGAATAAAGGAATAAAGGTCGTTATCAAGAAGATCTGCAGCACATGGCCTGTCGAGGATGTGCTGACGTGACTCGCAAACGTTTGAGGAAACGCAGAACGCTTGTGGGCATTCACGAGATCCTAGGAGTCTATAAAAGAGAGGAGAGAGTAGTTGGTTATGTCATCATTGGATTGATCAAAGTTGTAGTAGGGAGAGAGAGTCCTTTAACGTCTCTGTAATACTTTGTTCAGTGAATACAAACAATCTTTTCTCCTAAGTTCTGAGAGTTCATACTTAAGAAATAAGTTGATCTTATTAGATACATACCCGAAAGCTTTGAAGAAACTCGCATAGTTTTGAGCAGTGTGTGAACTACTCCATGAAGGTTGAGCATTACCAGCGAGCTGCGAACAAGAACGTTTCAAGAGCAGATAACAAAAAACAAACACGTTCCATGCCTAGATTCAATAATTAAAAGAAGACCCTAGTTTCAAGTCCTTTCTTTCCTTGTCTTTCTGAGCGTCTCTCACCATCTTCTGAATATCATCCTCTGAGAGTCCACCAGATGATCGGATTGTGATCTGTTGCTCCTTACCTGTCGTCTTGTCCTTGGCAGAGACAGTGACAATGCCGTTCGCATCGATGTCGAATGTTACTTCTATCTGAGGGATGCCTCTTGGTGACGGTGGAATGCCCACTAGCTAGATCTTTGTTCATGGTTTTTGGATTTGTAGTTGATGTTGTTGAGATTGGTGAAGCTCAAAGGAAGATAGGGGAAGTTTTAAAAATTAAGCCTTTGGCTGCTTTAGCTATGATTGATGAAGGAGAGCTAGACTGGAAGATTGTTGCTATCTCGTTGGATGATCCAAAAGCTCATCTTGTCAATGATGTTGATGATGTTGAGAAGCATTTCCCGGTACGAGCTAAACCGGGACTTAATCTATAGGCCTTATATGGATTTTGTGTTACTGACCTTTAAATGTGGTGATATCAGGGTACATTAACAGAATAATTATCAGACTCGAGTCAATTCTTGATTTTAGTTCTTTTAAAAGAGATTTTGTTTTTTCACCATCTGATCTATTAAAACAGGAGTACAAAATTAAATTAATCCTGAGTTTTCAATATTAATTACTTTCAAATGCCACTGAAACTATTATTACTCTTTCCTTAAAATTAGCTTGTCTTTATCGATTATTTAATGCTATACTATACACTACAAAAACGGAAACAATGACTTAAAGTCTTGAACATGATGAAATGTTAGGTTATAAATCGGATGACTTCAAATTAAATCATCAATTCAATTATTCTTTCGTATCGTATAATTATATAGCATCTAACATTCCTCCAAAACACTAATTAACATTAACATCATGTTACTGGTACCGTAAACTATAATAATATATCGTATAATTTTTTTTTGTGTTTACGTTAATATTAGATGGTGTAGTTTTTTTTCCAAATCAGTTCTTCTTTCCTTAACATCCAAAAAAGGAAGCAGTAGAACATGAAAAAAAAACATCAAATTCAAAATTTAAAAACATAATTGAAATATATTGCATATAATTAGTTACCAAAAAAAATGGAAAGCGATTCTGATTTAACCAAAAATATATCAATACTATATTCATGTTACCATCGAAATATATTGCATATAATTAGTTACCAGAATCATTCCTCCCATAACCTTGCGCATCAATCAACATTTATTTTTAACATTAAATAATTAAAAGTTATCAATTATTGGTAACAAGAATATCTAACATAATAAAGATAATTGATTTCTATCAAACGATTAGCTATATTCTTGGTAACAAAAAATATTTTATATTTTTGGAAAGCGATTCTGATTTAACCAAAAAGATATCAATACTATATTCATGTTACCATCAAAATATATTGCATATAATTAGTTACCAGAATCATTCTTCCCTAACCTTGCGCATCAATCAACATTGATTATAATTAAAAGTTATCAATTATTGGTAACAAGAATATCTAACATAACAAAGATAATTGATTTCTATCAAACGATTACCTATATTCTTCTGCTGTCTCGATCATCTTTCTTTATAAGAATTACTTTGAGGGTCATGATCGGATTTGTTTTTGTTTCTCTGGTTATATTTCTCTGGTACACAATCTTTGAATTTGTTTTTGTTTCTATTGAGGAAGATAGAGAGATCGAAGAAGATAGAGAGAGAATAGAGAACACCGACAGTTTGTTTCTCTGGAAGTTCCCAACAATTTTTTTTACGTTTCCCGGAAGAAAAAAAACTGTTACAGGTGGGCTTTTAAAATTTTCAGGCTTTTTTAAATCAAATGGACACAATTAGTTATCTATTTAACCCAAACTTAAGCCTTTAATTAAATTGTAACTATGGTTGATCATAAATTTATTTTTTCTTAGACTACTCTTAATAAAAATTTTAATATGTTATATTTCCATAGCCTTAGAATAAATATATCTCAATAAAAAAATTATACCTTAATTTTCCTTTTCATATATCATACTAACTCATAATTATTTATTTCATTATATTTTAAATTGGCAAAATTGTTTTTTATATTTCTTATGTTAATGCATCATTATCATCATTTTTATTTTTCATATTCTCTATTTCATATTAAATATGTTGATAAAATTTTATTACTAACACGGATACATTTACTATTAAATGTAATACAGACTACCTAATACAAATAAATCATGAATATAAACAAAACAAATTTGAAACAAAAATAAACACCCGCCCGGTCGGGCGGGTCATGATCTAGTTGATGATAATAAAAGGTCATTATTATTATTAAATTTTTACTTAATAACCATAAACGAAAAACAATAAAAACTCATAAAACTTTTGAGAGAGAGAGAAGTGAGTGAGAATCTTCAGAGAGATTCAGCATCAATCCATCTTTTGAACATAAGTGAACATTGGTCTTGATTATACTCAGCAGTGTGTCCTCCTCCCTACATATATCAAACACTCTCTATATCATTTGTAATTCTACCAGTAGAAACACTAGAGAAGAAAGAAAGAAAGAAAGGGTTTAGAACTTCTTGCCTTGATGGTTGCAAATGTCATCTTATTTGCATAGCTCCTTGTATATCTACAAAACACAGGAAACAATCTGAGTGTGTTTAAAGATCATTCAGGAAGGAGATATGAAAGTTGATGATAAAGGAGTGAAACATGACTTTGTTTTCACTTTACCCAGCAACTTGATTGCTAGTCATCATCCAAGGTCTCCAGTCATCAACAATGGAATAGTTGAGAGATTTGATCCATGCTTCAGTTGAAGAGAAAGGTACCATCATATCATGATCGCCACTGTTTAAAATTTTGCAAATATTTAGTTTGTGACTTAATCATGAATGCTTTTGTTACTCAAAAAAAAGAAGAAGATGGCGCATCAACAAACAATAATCTTGCCTGTAGATGAGAGAGCGGAAGCCTTTACGGCTATTGTTAACGTGATATGGAATGGCATCGTGAATATCATATGTATATGGTATGTTTAGGGTGTTGCATCTACTCCATTTTCCAAACCCCTGCATAATATTTAAACATTTAATTGGTCAGGTTGTGTTAAGTTTTCAATTTAGAACAAGAAACAAAGTTTCACATAGGTACCTTCTTCACGCCTAAAGCGCTTCGTACATTTTCATCGTTTGCCCAAAAGGCAGACAGAAAATAACTATAAGTCTGAGAATACGAAAGTGTTATCATTAACCTATAAATATACAAAATAACCAAAAAAAAAAGGAGATTCTTACGAAGCATCTAGGAGGAGGCAATGATGATGAATCATTTCCTGAAAACTCCTTGAGTTCTCTTCTTCTACTGGTTCTGATGTTAGGTAGTGATATGTCTGGTAAGACATAATCTACTTTGCAGTTTGGTAACAAAATCTGCTCTATGTATATCTCTGAGATACACTAAGAACTCAAACAAAAAAAAAGAGACAAGTTAGTTTGTGAAAAATGCATGCAGATACTTCGTATGGTGTTTTTTACTATAATCCTTACCTGATCATAAGCTTGAAGACCATTTGAGCATTTTGCATTACTTGGGTCTACGTTAAAGAATTTGCCTCCACAATTTCTTTCAAGTGACTGCATATAGTAGTGATGTAAACAAGATTGTAACCAAATGTCTCAAGAATCACATGATCGATGATGATGAAGAAGAAAAAATCATATACCTCGTGGAGCTCATCTGAAATCAGTCCCATCCGATGCGCAAATGAAACTCTATGATTTGATTCAAAGTTTGCACTTACCGTAGGGTTTCCAAGAACATATCCCTGCTCAGTTTATATAAATAAATCTCAACCGAATATATATATATTCAGTTAAAGAAAAAAAGAGGGAATATAGTTTTGTTACCTGAATATTTATCAGTGGTGTGAGACCTTTCTCATTTCCTGTTTTCATATTGTAAAATGTGATCAAAATATTTGATATAAAATATAAGAAAATACAAGAGAGGCATAGGTGGGTGGTAAGTTGAAAATACCAAGTAAAATCTGTTGCACAACTCCTGGAACAATCTTCCCGTAGTATGAATCTCCACCAACATAAAATGGATTTGATATGAACTCAGGGTGATCCACAAACCACTACAAGCAAGAACATAGTGAAAAGTTTTAGAAAATAAAGCCAAAATCATCAAGAAAGCTAGGCTATAAGAAAGAGAGAACACTCAACACTCCTAGGGAACTGGTCGATTTGGTGAAGTTGTTGTTAAGCTAGATGGACTTCCAATCTAAAACCAATTGGTGCTAAGTGGAGTGACTCATCCATCTTATATATTGCTAAGAATCCCTTCCAATATCCGATGTGGGACATTTATCCCTAATACGCCTCCTCGAGATGATGGCTCTTTGAGCGTCAATCTCGGAATGTTCGGGCAAAGATCGATGGGCCAACTTTGGGCTGGATCGATAATGGATCGGATTGGACTGCGTGGATCGGGCTCTGATACCATGTTAAGCTAGATGGGCTTCCAACCTAAAACCAATTGGTGCTAAGTGGAGTGACTCATCCATCTTATATATTGCTAAGAATCCCTTCCAATATCCGATGTGGGACATTTATCTCTAATAGTTGTTTGGTGTCGCTCGTCTCAGCAGCACGCCGAGTTTTGGCATAAGAATATCCAGAACCAGCAGGAGATTCCAAATATAAAATGTTAGCCACCTGAAAAAAAATTGAGTATACATATACACATTCTCTTTAGAAGCAAGATGTTGGTATTACAGAGGAAAGCATTATAAAATTGGTAATTAATCTCTCGCCTTTGTCCAAGAATAAGATGTTAGCTCTAAAGGAGGCACTGTCCCATTATACACATCCCCTTTAAATGCCAATGGACCTGAGAAAAACATTTAAAATTAATAAAAATCACACAACACATTACACATGCATAAACTAAATTATATATCACAGAACACATGCATTAATTAGACTCGTCTTAACCCTCCAAACATTATAAAAATCACACAACACATGCAACAAGAGAGGCCCTAAATTTTATAGAAATTTTAGGGCTCCAAATTACAAAAACAAATACTTTTACACGGTAGTTAACATATTCTCTTAGTTAGATTTTTATTTTTATTTGAATTTAAATTGGACTTCTGTTTAAATTAACTAGGTTTGTGATTATTTTTGCTATATTTTAAATAAAACTATAAAGATTCGACTTCTAAAAAACTGTAAATATTTGATCACATTGGTCTTTTCTTTTATATGCTATGAGTTAGATTTATTTTATATATTTATGAGAATTTGATAAAGAAAATATAATATTTTCAATATATATTTTACTATAGTTAATTTAAATGTTAAGATTTACATTTTTTACAGCTATCAACATTTTAATCAAAAATTTATATCTTTGTATTTATATTACAAATTCATACTTTTTGTTCATGATTTAAAAATTTTATTTTATAAAATTTTGATGAAAAAAATTTAAAAAACGTTTATGTAATAATTTAAAATTTTTGAGAGTTATATATATATATTATTAAAAATATATCATGTAAAATATATTTTTGAACTCGCGTCGGACTTCCGAAAACGTTTGCACGGTACTGCATGCAACTAAACTATTTTTTACAGAACGCATGCATTAGTTACACTTGTCCTAACCCTTAAAACATAAGAGAATCACACCACACATGCAATTAAGCTATTTAATACTGAAGACATGCATATCAATTAGATGTGTTTAATTAGGCCAGTAGGCCTTAAAATATAGTTTCAAGATGGGATCCCTAATCAGAAACACGAAATCACACAACACATGCACCAAGTAAACTAGTTAGTTAGGACTCATTAAATACAATTAAAAAAAAAAGATTTGTTTACCATTTCCAAAGAGTAAAGCACAAATGGAGCTGCATCCAGGCCCACCAGTGAGCCAAATCATGAGAGGATCTTTATCTGGATTTCTCTCTGATTTCACAAAGTAGTAGAAGAGCTCAACATCTCCAGATTCACCAACACTCACATACCTTATTATATAAAACCACATGCAGCAAAGAAGAAAGAGACATGTCTTAGATTAAGGATTTTTTTATAACAAATTGAAGTGAAGAGATGGACTTCATTTTACCCTGTCTCGAGCTCAAAAGGAAGAGGACCTTCAAGACCAGGAAGATACTTCACATGCAAAGAAGCATGTATGGAGATCAAGATGCTCAACAGAAATAAGACTAGAAAGTAAATATTTCTCATTTTCTCCGCTTCTTAGTGTCACTAGCCTTGCATGCAAATCAGTAGCTCAACGAAACATAAACCGAAATGCGAAGAAAGAACACTGCGAATTTCAGTGAAGACAAATTAGCAAACGCAGTGCTCGAAACGTGGCTACCGTTTACGTAACAAGCGTGTTGGCGCCTTTTTCAGTGTTTTGTTAACCGGACCGGTTGGACCGTTTTGTTTGGTCTGTCTGTTCTTCGTTTTTCTCTCGTTTGTCTTATCTTTTAACAAGCTGATAATAACTAAATTACAATTTGTCTTATTGTAACCAACAATTCTCTCACGAGCATAACCGTCATCAATTCAAACCTTAATCTATGTGACTGCATAGAAGAAGAAGACAACACACCCATTCTATTTTATATTTATCTTGACAAGTCTTCCCCCACGTAAGCATAAGCAACTCTGTTTCTTCTTATACTCCATGTCTAATTATTTTGTTTGATAAAGTAAGTGCATGTTGCATATTAATCCGAAGAAAATGGATCTGTTTGCTATAGTGAAAGATGGAATTTTATGAAGCACACTTGTAAGAGGAGAACTAAAAGTGGCAGCAGGGAATAAAATTTATTACATCCAAATTTCAACACCTTCGATATGATCTAAGAACAAAGAAAAAAAGAAGCAAACAAACATAGCCTTCAAAAAGCCTAACACCAAAACAAAAAGTTAGATCTTACTTTCTCAAAGACAATGAGAGTTTGAAAAAACGATTCTCCTCTCCATTATTACTCTTTGTTCATCTCAAAGAAACTCTTATTGGAGACTTTGGCAGCCTAAACCAAGCATAAGTTAAGCTACTCTTATACATTTAAAATGAAAAAAAAAAAATCAAAGTGTGGGCAATGTCATCATACCTCTTTCTCCTCTATAACGGCATTGCTTGTGTTGGTAGTTCCCAAACTAGACCCAGCAGTGTCATTCACACCAGGTTTCGATCTATAAAGAAAAAGACACATAGTCAAAAGCTCTTTTCTTTCTTCTTCCTCTACATGATTTGGTATAGGCAGCAGAGGAACAGAGAATGAAATTTTGAAACGTTTCTCTTATATAACAAAAAGGTTTTATAGCAGAGAGAGGAGCATTAAGTTTTGTTCGCCACAGAAACAACTTATTACAGGAACAGATCCACTGCTCCCTGTTTTTATGACAAGTTGCATCGAACCCAACCATGATCTAATCTAACTTCTTAACCCAGATGAAGATTTAGTCGCACTCTTCACTTCTTCACTTCCTCGTAGTCAGCCTCTGGAGTCTGCTCACTCCCTCCCTGAGTTGCTCCTCCTCCTGGTGCAGAACCTCCACCAGACATATGCTCTCCTATCTTCGAAACAGCTTTGTTCGCCGCATCGATCTTAGCCTTAATCTCATTGACATCATCTCCAGCCGAAGCGCTCCTTAGATCCGCCACAGCATCTTCAATCTCCTTGGCGACTTCACTAGGGATCTTCTCTCTGTACTCACCAAGACTCTTCTCTATGCTGTAAATCGTTGTGTCCGCTGTGTTCTTGGTATCGATCAAGTCCTTTCTTTCTTTGTCTTTCTGAGCGTGCAACTCTGCGTCTCTCACCATCTTCTGGATATCATCCTCTGAGAGTCCACCAGATGATCGGATTGTGATCTGTTGCTCCTTACCTGTCGTCTTGTCCTTGGCAGAGACAGTGACAATGCCGTTCGCATCGATGTCGAATGTTACTTCTATCTGAGGGATGCCTCTTGGTGATGGTGGAATGCCCACTAGATCGAATTCTCCCAAGAGCTTGTTGTCTGATGCCATCTCACGCTCTCCTTGAAGCACTTTGATCCCAACTTGTGTCTGATTGTCTGCTGCAGTTGAAAACACCTTCAAGACACAGCGAATCAAAATTGAGACTTAACTTATAAGAGTGTAACCAATGTAGGAATCATTGCAATGAGGAATGACTTTGCAAGCATACCTGACTCTTCTTCGTGGGGATGGTTGTGTTTCGGCCAATCAACCTTGTAAAGACACCACCAAGTGTTTCAATACCAAGCGACAGAGGCGTCACATCTAGAAGCAGCAACTCTTTAACATCACCACGGAGGATACCACCTTGAAGCGCAGCTCCCATAGCAACAGCCTCATCAGGGTTAACACCTTTGCTAGGAGTCTTCCCAAAGATCTCCGCAACAACACTCTGTACCTTAGGAACACGTGTCATTCCTCCAACGAGAAGAACCTCATCAACTTCCTTAGCACTTATACCAGCATCCTTGAGACAGTTCTTGCAAGGGTCACGGGTCCTCTCGATCAAGTTGTTCACCAGAGTTTCGAACTTTGACCTTGTTAGGGTGATGTTGAAATGCTTTGCTCCAGATGCATCAGCTGTGATAAATGGCAGATTGATTTCGGTTTGAGAAGTTGATGATAGCTCAATCTTGGCCTTCTCAGCAGCTTCTCGAAGCCTCTGCAGAGCGAGTCTGTCTTTTGCGAGGTCGATACCCTCACTGGTCTTGAACTCATTTACCAAGAAGTCTAACAGAGCATTATCAAAATCCTCTCCTCCCAAGAAGGTATCACCATTTGTGGCTTTCACCTGAAAAGAGAAAATCAATTTTAATAACTACGGCTGAGATTTTTAACCGAACCAAACTTGCCGATTATTTTGGTTGGAAAGTTCGGTAACAAAAAAAATCAATTTTCCGGCAAAGTAATCGGTTAGTTCGGTTTTCTAAAATGACAAAAATTCAAACAGTACCAATATTATCTGAAATTCCGAACGAACTAACCAAAATCGAAATAACCAAACTAACCGAAATAAACTATCATAAATCCGAACCAGAATAACCGAAATTTTTCGAATTTTATTCAATTTAAACAAAAAGTTTAACCGAACTAACCGCAAAACAGAAATTTCCGATTAAAAAAATTCATTTTCCGGCTAGATAATTGGTTAGTTCGGTTTTCTTTAAAAAAAGTTCAAATTCCGAACCGAACTACCTAACCAAAATCCGAACCGAAATAATCAAACTAACCAAAATTAACTGAACTTTTTGGATTTTATTCAATTTAAACCAAAAAAATTAACCGAACGAACCGTAAAATCGAAAACTTCGATAAAACTTTTTGAAAACCAAACCAATGCGGTTAAATCCGGCAAAATTTTATCCAAACCGAACTATCCGAACCGAACTATCCGAACCCGCAGGCCTAACAAGAACAATCCTCAAACAAAACCTGATAAACCAAAACCACTTACCTCGAAAACCCCATTAGAAATCTCCAAAACAGAAACATCAAACGTCCCACCACCAAGATCAAACACAGCAATCAAACCCTCCTTATTAGTCATACCATACGAAAGCGCAGCAGCCGTTGGCTCGTTAATAATCCTCTCCACATCCAAACCAGCGATTCTACCAGCATCTTTCGTAGCCTGCCTCTGAGCATCATTAAAGTAAGCCGGAACCGTCACAACAGCCTTCTTAACAGACTTCCCCAAGTAAGCCTCGGCCGTCTCTTTCATCTTCGTCAGCACAAACGCTCCAACCTGACTAGGAGAATACTGCTGACCGTTGGCTTCAACCCACGCGTCGCCGTTAGGCGCGCGCACGATCTTGTAAGGCACCATTTTCATCTCTTTCTGCGTTTGCGGATCGTCGAATTTTCTCCCGATCAAACGCTTTGTTCCGAAGAGTGTGTTCGTTGGATTGGTCACAGCTTGGCGCTTGGCTGGTGTGCCGACGAGAAGCTCTCCTTTGGGGTTGAATGCTACAACTGATGGTGTGGTTCGTGCGCCTTCGGCATTCTCAATGACTTTCGGATTCTACATAAACACAAAGTTATTAGATCCAGAGAGATCGAGCTCAAGCTGACTGAAGATGATAATCTGTTTTATTCATTATGATTCTGTTACGATGTAACCAACACTCTAACTAAAAGGTCTTAACCGGTTTAAACCACATATAACCGTAATACAATTTAATAATATTCGGTTTAAACCACATATAACCGGATTCTACATAAACAAAAAGGGATCGAGCTCAAGCTCACTGAAGATGATAATCTGTTTATTCGTTATGATTCTGTTACAATGTAACCAACACTCTTAACTAAAAGGTCTTAACCGGTTTAAACGAGATATAACCGTAATACAATTTAATTAACAGTCTCATACCTTCCCCTCCATAACGGCAACGCAGGAGTTAGTTGTACCCAAGTCAATACCGATGACGTCATTCCCCGCAGGCTTGGAGCTGAATCAATTAGAAGAAAGAAAAACTTTTGAGCAGAAACACAGCGAGAGATCTTGGTGTTAGCGAATAGATGGAGAGATCAATGAATACCTAAATGCTCTTGAGAAGCTTCTCCAATTCTGAGCATGATAAGAGCTGTTCGATGACGTTTTCTCGCTGCGCGAAAGCTGCAACAAAAATTTGATCAGATCAGGTAAGATTGCAATAAGTGAAGTTCAGATCACATAGTCTTTTCACTCGAGCCACAGATCCGTGAAGACTTACGCATTTGAAAGCTGAGAAAGGAGTGGAAGCGACTTCGCGGCGTCGCATCGAGCGGAGGAGAGCGGCGGTAGCCATGGTTTTGAAGTGAAGTTCACGATGCGATTGATTCGGTTAGGAAGATACGAAATGGTGCGATGAATATGCGTCTTAGTCCGATTAAGGGTTTAGGGTTTTAGAAGGTATGAAAGTTTCTATTTATAGAGAAAGAGAGAAGGTTCTAGGCGGTGATGCTTCTCGACGTCGACGATGATAAAAAAAATGATCGGTTACAAAAATGTACACGAAGCTTTAGGAAACGACATCGTTTTAACACATCGAGTAGTCGAAATAAAAATACAACACAAAACCGTAAAAAACCAAAAACTGAACCGAAATGTAAGGTCGGTTAAGGGTAGCAAAACCGGTTCAAGAGAAAAAAAAGCTACTCAAGTTCTTCTCTCCTTCATCAGCCAGTTATAACTTGATCAGCCCTTTGCGCGAAAAGGTCAGAGACACGAGCTTTGAGATTGGTCTCGCTGACGACTGAGTGTGTGTTCTCTCTCATGTTGGATTCTTTGCAGTCCATTCATTATATTCATCCATTCTTATGATGAACGAGCTTGAACAAGTAGTTCCACCTCCACCATAAGCCTTTTACCAAAAACATTGAAAACATATAAGTCTAGCCAATCGCTATACCAGAAAGAGCTTACACTCAGGTTCTGAAAAAAAAAAACCTTAGCAACTTCAGATGTATCGGTTGTATCATCAGTACTTCTCAAGCACATTTTGAGATTGTTCCGTTGCATGAACGTAACAGCTCCTATTGGCCTACTTTCAAAAGAGATCTTTACTAACTAAACTATCCACAAATCTTCATAAGGAAAACTAAAAAATTTACCTCAAACCAGCTGCAGCACTTTGTAGACTAAGTAGCTTGCCTAGCTCATCGCTTAGTTCATGGTTACCATCTGCGCGTATTGCCTATAACATTAAACAAAAGTTCAACTCAATCAATGATTCTTTTTGAAACAAGAGGAGTTCGATGCAAAGGTGTACCATGCATTCTCCGTAAAACCCTCTTCCCAATCTGATCTTGAAAGCTTTGTTCTGCTTCAGCACTCTCTTTGCATCGATAAGCCGGGAAGAAAAATACGAGCTCCCATTAGCAATGAGGTCCTCTGAACTTATCCTCAACAGCTACAACATAGAGACATGAAAATGATCCACTAAGAAATGATATACGGACATGCTCAACATTTCAAGAAACAAATTAGGCCTGCGATTTTGAACCAAACCGAACAAAATTTTTGGTAAGTTCGTTTAGAAGTTTGGTTCGATTCGGTAGGTTTTCTAAAAAAACTCCTGTTTTGGGTTCGCAATTGATTTTCATTCAAAAAAAAATTATTATACCCAAACCATACCAAAAAACCGAAACAAAGTAACCAAACTAACCAAATTTCGAACCAAACTCATAGAAATAACCGAACTAACCGCATTTATCCAAAATTTAAACGAAATTTTAACAAAATCTAACCAAAATCTAAAACTTTGGTTTGCTTTTCAAAAATCGAACTAACCGAACCGGATGGGTTAACATTAAGATTTAGGGTGAACCAAACTAACCGAAAACCGAATTAACCAAAAACCCAACTACCTGAACCGAATAACCCGATCTAACCGACCTCACAGGCCTAGAAAAGAGCATCGAACCTGTTCGTACATGTGCGGATTCGTGATGCAGTTAACCTTTGAGCGCCACTCCTTTAGTCCAAAACTGAAAGCCTTGATATCCGGTAATCTCCATCGTCTAAGATCAATATCTTCAATGTAATCTAGAACTGATTCAACTCGAGTTCTATCTTCATCATCTAGCAAACTGATAGATTCCCCCTAAAGCACATAACACTGTTCACATTAGATACCAATCAAAGCAAGAGTCATTACTAAATCATTACTACAATTATCCTTTACTAACCTCGGAAGATGCGAGTTTACTCGAGAAGTATTCATACACAGCCTTTGAGCTACTCTTGTCAACATCCACATTAACCTTAAACCTCTTCTTCACCGAGCCGAGCTTTGAAGCTGCTGACTTTCGATGATCAAAACAAATAATCCTAAAACCCCACAAAGAAATCGAAGATTAAACTCTAAAGATCTAAACTTTAAACACAAAATGTTAATAAACATACTCGCAATCTCTTGTAGCGACAAAGTCTTTAGGAGGAATGAAATCGAGGAGGTAACACCTCTCGAACCCTTCCAAGGAGAGATCTTTGACACTGAAGGGTACGACGGAAGAGAAGGGCAAGATGAGAGAGGGGAGGCGGAGGCGAGAGTGGTAGAGATGAGCGAAGAGAGCTGAGAAAGCGCCGGAGAAGGAAGGGTAATTGTATAGCACCAAGTTTGGGACTTTCTCTTCAAGGGCGTTGGATATGGCTTCGAGCGCCGCGTCTGATCGAAAACTCCGAGCAGCCGAGAAACGAAGCTTGTACGACGGAAGATATCGCCGGGAAATCATCTACGGCGGAGATTTTTTGAGGTTTTGGTTTTGTTCACGACGGAGAGATTTTTGAAGCGGATAAATTGCATTGAAGGACACAAACTTTACATTTATTCTTAATTGACCTTTATATTTGTTAAATAGTTTTTAAGCCATTGATGGTATTCTCTTTATTGACATCAAACCCGGAAATGAAAAACATTGACATAATGAGAAAAAGACAAGATCCTAAACATTGACAGAAAGGATAAAAGACCATGAGAGGGTTCTTCTTCAGAGTAATGAAGAAATACAAATTTCAAGAACTGTTTGGTAACTTGCAAATAAGGATTAATGGTTTTAGGTGGTTAGCTTGGAACTCTTCTTGCACTTACACCACATGTCCATCAAGGACTGACATTTATTAATGTCTGTTTCATTCTCGTCGAGGCACTACACATATAAAACACAAAGATAAGCTTTGAATAAATATTAAGATTCGACAATAGATAATAGAAGAACGTAACCAAATATCATTTCCAAGTCTAGCTTTTTTGTTAATTTTGAATAAACAAACCAAACCTAATGCAAATATATTATAAGCCACATGCATCCTAAGTTTCTGAAGTTATAATACACAACTAAATTATGGGGGTATATTTTTTGTTTTATATTTTTTAGAAATTTAATTTTTATATTTGTGTTTTTAGTCATGTTTGTCTTTTTATTTGTATAACATTTTTCTTAAATAATTAGTAAGAGATTTTAATAATGTATTAAAATAGTTTGACCACACATATATCAATAGGAATGTTTTAATAGAATAGATAGATGCAATGCATATAAAGTGGTTATTACTTACATCTTGGAAAGCTTTGGCTTGAGTGACACATGCAATAGAACCACTGGTACTTGCAACTTCGGCTGCTGCTGCTACAGGGTCTTTCTTAGAGGTTCGGTAGTTTTCTATAGCATCCTTAATTTCGTCTATGAAACCAGAAAACATCCCTAATTTGAAAAGAAATAAAAATGACGTACCGTAAGCAAGGCGAACGTAACCAAACCATCATCTAAAATGAAATTGTTTAAAAGCATCCGAAAGGAAAGTTAAAGCGCATACCTTCGTCATCACTACTACTTCTACGTCTCCTCCGGAAGAAGTCATAATCATCATCACTACTACTACTACGTCCCCTCGAGAAGAAGCCATGATCGTTACTAGTATTTTCGCTCGAGTGGGAGTCATGACTAGCTGAAATCCACGAAGAAAAACGCTAACATAACAAGAACTAAAAGAAACCTATAAAGTTCATTAAACAAAATAACTGATAAACCGAATAGATAATCTCTCGCAACTAATCTCAAATGATTTTCGAGAGATATGGCTACATACTACGAAATATTACCAGTCTGAGGAGATGGAGTGTAGCCTGCAGTGCGTGGAGTAGATCTTTCTAAGCAACCAGTAACCAAAAACATTACAAATATTCTCACATTAAAAAGTGCATATATTACATAATAGAACTAAACAATAAGAGAAAAAAATTATAACGATGAACGACCAAGAAAACCATATATTACATAATAAAACAATTAAATCATATAAGTTACCAGTCTTAGGAGGTGAACTGTAGCTTGAAGGACGTGGAGAAGATCTTTCTGGACAACCAAGAAAAAGGTAACTATAAATCTCACATTGAAATGTGTAAATGACTTATGCGGAAAACGAACATGCTGATAACTGGAACCAAGGGAAAAAATGACATCGTTGTATTTATAATAAAACTAAACAACTAGAGAGGATAATCATCGCGACTTGCAAGCTATCATTTGCCTAAACACACAAAATTTGAGAAGTACTACTTCTAAAACTTCTATCTCCACAGTCCAAAGAAATACAACCCAAACAGAAAATTTAGTTACCAGTATGAATAGATGGGCTGTGTGAAGCTGTTGATCGAGGGCGAGGAGAAGATCTGCCTGCACAACCAACAATAACAAAAGACATCTAGATTAAATTACATATACACAATTTAAAAACCTAAAAAAGATAAAAAATACTTGTAAATATCCATATGTACTTGCACGTTTCACTACTATTACTGTGACTTCCTTGATAAACGTTTGATCATAACATACAAACTTGATTGCTAGATTTACAATAGAAATATATAGTTCTAGTTGAGATATTTTATTAATTTTATCATTAACAACGATCACACTTAATTACTCTCTCTAAGAGATCTATTGACGAGAATGAAATTTACCACTACTACTACTAGTAGAGCGCCTGCTTGAAGATGATGCACGAGGGCGAGATGGAGAGCTTTCTACACAAATAAGGAACAAAACATTTCATAATACACATGCAAAAAAAAAGGGATTAAGGGATTTACTAAACCCTAAACCAGTTATTCTCTTGCAACGTAAGAGAGATACATCCAAAAACAAAATGGATTATATAAGGAAGTTACTAGTTCGAGGAGACGAGCTAGAGGAGGAGGAGGAAGAAGAAGAAGAGGATCTTTCTGCACAAACAGAGAAAAAACACAAACAAATCACTCAAATTAACTTCGTTAAAGAGCATCTCGTAGACACAGATATAATTTCACCTTCGTGTCGTTTTCTAGGCATTTTGGAAGATTTTGGGCAATGAATAAGTGATGAATTATCTGGATAAAAAAAGTTGCCCAACATATATATATATATATATAATATTTTAATTGATTGCAAGTCGATTTCTCTTGGAGGTGAAGTTTACTTTACCAACACGTTTTTGCATCCCAAGTCAAAAAGAGAATATATCGGGAGTATAGTGACTAGGAAGATACTACTTAAGAAAGTATCTCAATAAATAATAAAATAACATATAAAATATAAATATTGGTGGATATCCCAAAATAAATTCTACTACAATAATTTTTAAAAATTTCTAAATGGATAATTATTGAAATGCAATAACAAATATGTAAATATATAAACTATTAGGATGGAGTTTTCATATTTTAGAATATAAATATATAAATATATTTTATTTTAGTCAAAAAATCCCAGCAGGAACAAATAAAATGAATGAAATAACAAAAGAAAAACTATCAAGTTTCTGCAGTAGCACTCGCAGCACTCAAATCCACAGACAAATCAAGAGTCTGCAAAAAAAAAAGAAAAAAAACTCAGTATTCAAACTGTTGTATTTACTTCTGAACCAAGAAACATAGTGATGAGTGTTTATACCTTTCCAGTGATCTTGGTGTACATCTCTAGTACATCCTCGACTGTACTCTCGAAATGTGTTGTTGCATCATAAGTCTGATAATAAAACAAAGAAACATCAAGAAAATAAAACAGAGATGAAAATTACTTATTAGATAATATGATGTACTATGATATTCACTTACACCAGATATGAAGCAGTTATCTTCTTCTTGCTTATTGGTTGGAACGTATGTGTCATAAGAATGGTAGAAGATCTCATCTATAGGTCCAAGTAATTCGATTCCAGGTTTAAGCTCTTCTTCTGGACTATCAGTTTCAGCTTCTGCAGAGACAAAAGCTATGTATTTGCCTTTTGGTGCAACGTTGTGGGCGTATGAGCAACAGAACAAGTACCTACAAAATCCAGAATCTCGTAGATTCATCTTCATTTTTTTCAAAGTAGAAGCTAGTCGTAATGTTCTATAATTAAATGTGCTATCTGATTATGATCTCTTACATGTCTGATTTGCGGCCGAGTTGCTTCTGAGGAAGAATGATTTGGACCGAGTGAGCATCGTTGGTTTCTGGAATAGGATGGCTCATTATACACACCGCTCTATTCACTTTCCCAACTTTCTTAACCTATAATAGAAGGGAACCGTCTTAGACCCGTACAACAAGTAACCTTTGTAGGTGAAATGGGTTTAGGGTTACCTTGTCAGACAAGTAAGAAGGATCACACACAACTTTCTTGCATTTAGCAGTTTCTCCCGCAGAAGTTACACCAATAGCTTTTCCGGAGCTATCAAACTCAACCTGTTAGGCATAATGTTAGAGATTCATGAACTTCTAACCATCTTTTAAGAACAATCACCAATTAATTGACCGTGTGTAACCTTGCATTCAGGCTTGTTTAGCATGTAAGTCCCACCATAAACAGCACTCAAACGCGCAAAAGCCTGTGGCAACTCTCCTAGACCATACAGTGGGTAGATGTAAGGAGATCCTCCTTGGAAACGAGCCAAAGATTCTGCGTAGAGCTTTACCACATAACCAAAAATGAGATTGAGATCAGAACATTGCCTTGTGGAGGAAGAAAGTAAACACTTCACCTTGATTCTCATAACAAAATCCATGGCTGGTTGATCCAAGTAGCCATCGTCATTGTGAAGCGCCAAGGCATGGCCGATGAAGTCGATTGTATCGTCTTCAAGTCCATACTTCCTATTGGGAAGAGAAAAACAGCGACAAAGCGTGTAACGTAAGAAACTATGATGTAATGACTTGAAATGGAAGAAACATAGGATCTACATACGAGATAATCTCTCTAGCTGTGACTTTGCTAAGGTCAAGTCCTTCGTGAGACTTAGGATCTTTCTCATCGTAGTCTTGCACATAGATAAAGAACTTTCTTGCACGTCGTTTCTCGAACAGACCCATCAATGGCGATTTTAGGGCTTCCACATCAGTGGCTGGGACTTTATAGATCTGTCATGGATGATCAAAATCACAGAGTAAATAACTTGTTTTTAAAAGATAAAATAGACTTAGTTACTACCTTGCCCTTCTTGTAGACGAAGCTACCATCAACGGCTTTGAAGTTAAGATACTTGGTGACATCAGTGTGAATTAGGGTTTGAACAAGGGTTCCATTAGCCATTATGAACTGCAATTCAAGAAACCATATTTTTTATTAATCGATTCTTATATAAATTCATAGAAATATTTTTGTATTTTGATATAATTAAGTACCTTTGGGATCATGTCGACATTGTATTCTCTGATTGCACCAAGATTTTCTTGCGGAGTGTCACTTCCCCTGAAACGCTTCCATAGCTGAGTGAGGTTAAGAGAGGATGACTCTCCTCCATAATAGTCGTTTCTATCCATATGCAGTACCTATATACATCCGTATGAATTAGGTTTTGAACAACGTCAAAAAGTTATGGTTGGATCATGCTATTTCATCGTTAATGACAATGTATGACAAAAACAAGATATGACATCATGTGATGTCAATCATACTATTGATATGACATGTCAAATTCATAACTAGCTAAAACAAAAACCATAGCTAAGCGTAAAAACTAATCTTTATATGAATGTGATGCACAGAAACAAGCTCAAGGATATCAAGAATACCTTGAGGCCATCGACAGAGAGAAGACCACTAAGGATACACTCCTTGAGACCAGTGCCAAGAACAATCACATCATACTCTTCATCCATTGTTTCAAACGATCTCTATCTCTATTACTGATCGTCTATAACTCTTATCTGATCTCTAATAGTTCTTGTTTTATTGGAAAAAAAAACTGTGTGGGAAGAAAAAGAAATAGAGGGTGATGTGTGGCTATTAACACAGTCTTACCACCACTAGCTCCAATCTTACCGTTTAACCTCATGATAAATTTGACGTTAATTATTAAAACCGCATTCTTAGGTAAAAAAAATGGTTCCTAAAAATTTACTATATTCAGACGAACGATTAACTTGCGCACAACGAAAAGGATCTAAGTCGTTTACCAACCAACACCTAAACCTCTTTTTTTTTAATGGCGTTTTCATACTAGCAAAAATTTACCAAATTTACGTGCAATAAATTCATCTTGGAACTAGTTTTGACTAATCAGAATCAACACAACTGAATAGAAAATTCTAAGACATACAATTGATCAAGCCTCAATCTTGATTTTCTAATATTTTCTTAATAAACTTTGTATAATTGATGACTATTTTCAAGATTGGGTTATTCGAGTTTATAAAATTTAATTAAACATTTACACGTAAACAATATAGGACCTAAAATTCAATTAGATTGAAAATGACAATGTAGATATACAGATAGAGAGGTTAAACGAACTTTTTTTATTTAAAAATCTGTACAGATTTTTCCCACCAAACACCATATCTTTATTCTTCCTCAAAACACCTTTAAATAGCCATCCGCATCAGAGACCAAAACTCATCATCACAAACAAACAACAAGAAAACACAACAAAGCAAAAGAAGCACACACAAAGAAGGCAAAACTTGTCAAGGAAGCAGACATGGCACGGATGAAGAAGAGTCTCTTTGCTATTCTCCTCTCATCACCACTTCTAATCATCTGTCTTATTGCATTTCTCGCTGATCCGGTTTCAGTCGGAGCTCGCAGGCTACTGGAGGAGATTCCTAAACCTGAGATACCAAAATTGCCTGAACTACCTCATCCAGAGCTACCGAAATTCGAAGTTCCCAAGTTGCCAGAGCTCCCTAAACCAGAGCTGCCTAAGTTACCTGAGTTCCCAAAGCCTGAGCTACCAAAAATGCCAGAGATTCCGAAGCCTGAGTTGCCTAAGTTCCCGGAGATTCCTAAGCCTGAGTTGCCAAAGATGCCAGAGGTTCCAAAGGCTGAGGTGCCTAAGTTGATGGAGACTCCGAAGACTGAGGCTCCAAAGGTACCAGAGGTTCCTAAGCCCGAGTTACCAAAGGTACCAGAGATTCCTAAGCCCGAGATGCCAAAGGTGCCTGAAATTCCAAAGCCTGAGTTGCCAAAGGTACCAGAGATTAAGAAGCCTGAACTACCAAAGATGCCGGAGACTCCGAAGCCTGAGGCTCCTAAGTTTCCAGAGGTTCCTAAACCCGAGATGCCAAAGGTACCAGAGATTCCAAAGCCAGAGTTACCAAAGGTGCCGGAGATTCCTAAGCCCGAGTTACCAAAGGTGCCTGAAGTTCCAAAGCCTGAGTTGCCAAAGGTACCAGAGATTAAGAAGCCTGAACTACCAAAGATGCCGGAGACTCCGAAGCTTGAGGCTCCTAAGTTGCCAGAGGTTCCTAAACCCGAGATGCCAAAGGTACCAGAGATTCCAAAGCCTGAGTTACCAAAGGTGCCTGAAATTCCTAAGCCTGAGTTACCAAAGGTGCCAGAGATTCCTAAGCCGGAGCTACCAAAGGTGCCTGAGATTCCAAAACCCGAGTTGACAAAGGTGCCAGAGATTAAGAAGCCGGAACTACCAAAAATGCCGGAGATTCCAAAGCCTGAGGCTCCTAAGTTGCCGGAGATTCAGAAACCTGAGTTGCCAACCATTCCAGAGGTTCCAAAACCTGATGTACCGAAAGTTCCAGAGATTCCAAAACCAGAGCTACCAAAGATGCCTGAAGTTCCCAAGTTGCCGGAATTTCCAAAAGTTCCTGGAACTCACTGAGCCTATTGAACTAGATGAAGTCCCACCCCCATTATCTTATATTACATACACTTCTGTCTGTCTATCTCATCGTCGGTTTCCTTAGTGAACCATATCTTTGTTGTTTGATCTTGTAGCTATTCTTCTTTTTCCTTTTTGATACACATATGCTTGTATTCTGTTATATTTGTATGTTTCATACATACACATTTCTTTGTATTTGATATACCTTTTTAATGGATTGAGTTACTTATTTATGACATGTTTCAGTAAAAATGTTACGAATATATATATATACTGATACTAAAGTCTAATTTCTCAGTTATGTGTTTGTAGAAAATCAGTAAAATGTTTTTTTTTTCAATAATCAGTAAAATGTATTGCAGAAGAAATTAAAGATTTAGGAGTAATTAATATATCTTCAGTTCGCCCTAAAGGTTTCTCTCTCTGACGCTCTTCCCTAGGTGGCCTCCTCCATGGATTTCCTTTTCAGGTTCAATCCAGTTCTCCAGCCTCCAACACTCTGAAGCAGCTCTCCCATGGCTCCGATGGTGATGGTGCCCCGTCTTTCATCACTCCGGCCCTCGTCTCCTCCGTTGCGACCCCGCCCTCCTCCAGATCCGCCGCCGTCTCTGCCTTCTCTGGTGCCGTTCGAAGCTCTCTCTCCGCAACCGTGTTCGTCGTCTCTTGCGCAAGCTCTCACTCCGCACGAACCACCAGATTCGCCGCGGTGTTTGTTTTCTCGGGTGCCGTTCCAAGCTCTCTCCCGGCCAGAACCACCGGATCCTCCCGACGCTTCATTCCGCCTCGTTGTTCACCTGCACTTTAACACACCATTCACCCTCTCTCAAGCGTATATTCAGAATCTGGAAACTCGATTTCCAAATCTGGCCAGTGGTGGTGTTGTTTCTTTTGTGTTCTTTGGTGCCACAAGATTTGGTTCTAAAAGTTTATATCCAAATCTTTTGGTTCGTGTTTGTGGAATCATCACTGTTCTTCGGCCATTCATACCATCTCTTCAAGTTCTTACCCATATCTTAACTCTAAAGCCTCCATCTAGGATGGCAACAAAGAAAAGTGGTGGTGGTGGTCTCCCGGTGTCTGCTAGCGACACTTCCTTCGCCTACGGGCTCCTTTCTCCTGTGGTATACAGGTATCTATTTGGGTGTGTCGATGACACTTCTTTCGCCTACTGGCTCCATTTTCCTGTGATATACAGGTCTCTATTTGGGTGTTTCGACCTCCATACCAGTCGTCCTTGTAAGGTCCTTCATGCTCATCATAGTTCTTTATTTACTATTTATTCTGCTACTGTAAAATGGTTTAGACAGCTATCTGTATGGGTGATGTTGGAATTGAGGTTCATGATCTTAGCTGGTGATATACCGATGGGCTTAGTCTCATTTGGTTCTACCTTTGTGACCTTTAGTAGCATTTATATCGCCTTGGCGCGAGCGTCTGCAGTATGCAGTTCTCTTATGGGTTTCATTCCGGATGTTGGTGTTGTGTTTGTGTATCTCTCTTCTTGGTGTTGGTGGCAGGTAGAAGAGAAATTCATTGTCATCTTTATCCCGATGAATATGGATGTGGCGGGTTTTAATTTCCCGCTTGTCCCTCGTTTGAATCAGTCTTTTTTCCTAATATTTCTTCCTATATGGAGTAAATTGGATGAACAAGTTTCGTTGGTATTGCAAGGATCTTCCTCCCATCGAATGCTCTTCTCTGCGTATGGTGCAGTGTGTGTTGTCCTACGGGTTACACTAGATGCGGTCTTTAAAGAAGCTTATGATGTTGTTGTGGTACGATTTCATATGGCTCCTTCTTGTGATTTGTGTCGCCATTCTATCCCTTATGTTGTTGTTGTTGTTTGTTTGGCTGTCAATAGCCCTTTTGTACTCTCCTTTGTTGGAGTGTAAACACATTTAAAATTAATGCAAGTTTAGTTTGATCAAAAAAAAAAGGAGTAATTAATATATAATCCAGTATATAAACCCACAAAAAAAAAGTAAAGAATACATGAAAACCGTATTGGTTTGCTTCTCTCGGTCAATCATCTATGGTTGATAACTTGACAGACTATATACAGTTATAGTTTAGCTACTTTTTCTCATTTATATTTTGACTTAGCTAGTTGTTGTTTGTTTATTTGATTTTGGAGGTCCAAATTTCCGGAGAAGGGGCCCCGATAAAGATTAAAAAAGAATATTCGTTGCACCTAATGAAAATTATTGTAGGGTTACTCCAAAGTATATATTGGTGCTTACGTGCTGACGTTAAGTTGTTTGTCGCTTGCTTGCGCAGACACTATTTTTAGGCTTACTTGATTTTTAGGGTTTCAACAATCTGAAGAAATGGTTAGTACTCCTCGATCTCTGTGTCTTTATAGTATTCTTGTGTTTAGATTTGTAACTTCTCGTCATGGGAATATGTAGGCGGATGAGGCTGCTAAGGCTGGGATCGTGAAAAAGAGAACGTTCAAGAAGTTTGCCTTCAGAGGAGTCGATCTCGATGCTCTTCTCGACATGTCTACTGATGATCTTGTCAAGCTCTTCAGTTCCCGTATTCGCAGAAGGTCTGCTTTGTCTCGTGTGTTCTAATATTTTGTCTCTTGATTATATATGAAACTAATCGGTTTTGTATGTAATTTGTCTTGATAGGTTCTCTAGAGGGTTGACGAGAAAGCCTATGGCTTTGATCAAGAAATTGCGAAAAGCAGTAAAACTCTAATTATTCCCATCACTAGTCCCTTTTTAATTTGATCGTTAACAACAAGAGAGAGAGTCCATGTGTCAGATTGTGTATCTAAGTATCTTCATGGTCATTGTAACTTGTATCTCAATTAATGTGCATATATGTTCATACTTGCTTTTTTATACATTTTTACCTTTTTGCACTTTGCAAGTTGCAACCAAATGGCTCTAAACACTAGACATTATGACTTTTTGAGCAGAAAAGGGATGCACCAGCTGGTGAAAAGCCAGAAGCAGTGAGAACTCACTTAAGGAACATGATCATAGTGCCAGAAATGATTGGAAGCATCATTGGTGTATACAATGGAAAGACATTTAACCAAGTCGAAGTCAAGCCTGAGATGATTGGTCATTACTTGGCTGAGTTTTCAATCTCATATAAGCCTGTTAAGCATGGTAGGCCTGGTGTTGGTGCCACCAATTCCTCCAGGTTTATCCCTCTCAAGTGAATGATCTCACTCTTCTTAGAGTCATGTGTTATGCTCCAAAATAAGACTGTCGTTGGTTTTTTTCTTGATAACGTTTTATCTTTGTTTCTCTAATTCCTTTTAGTTTTAGTCTAGAACAATTCTTCATGCGTTTCAATAATACAGAGCATTTTTTTAAATATCAACAGTTTGGTCTGTTTATTAAGTAGTATACTCGCACATGGCTGGAACCTTTTTATTTTCCAAATTATCCTATAAATAAAATTCACCAACATTACTAAACTAACCCTCATGGAAGAAAACTTACTAAAATCACTCAAATAAATCTATGACCATAAGGAAACAAATATACAGTTACTAAATAGATTTGTCATTATTAAATAAATTTATGGTTAAAAGAAATAAATATGCTGTAAACTAATTACAAAGAAACAAACATGTGGCAAAAATGCGTGGAAAATTAATTAAAATACGTGGTTAAAAAGAAACAAACTATAGGGACACTAATTAACTAGTTAGAATTAAGTAAACTGTAGCAGAAAGGAAGCTTGTGAATAATAAGAAAGTTTTCATTCATAAAATATTCTAATCCTTGTTATTTTTTTGTTAACAATCAAATCTTTGGTAGCTCTTTGATGCATGTTTCCTTAAAGAAAATGTTCTACGATTACTCTAGATTCATAATATATTTCTATATATATTGGGTGCCAAGTTATATGGTTCTCCATAACAAAAAACCCAAGCAGCAGTTACTTTCAGAGCTTCTCGAACCAAAAACAATGGTTTGTTTCTCCATCTCCATCCCTCTACGTCTTAGACTACACAATTATTAGATTATATGTAATATGATCATAGCCGTAAATCCCTATGTATGAATCCGTAGGCTGATCAAGTCGAATCAGACGTTCCCACAGCTGCTCTTGCGAAGAAGAGAACGTTCAAGAAGTTCTCCTACAAAGGAGTCGATCTCGAAACTCTTCTTGAGATGCCCACTGATGATCTTGTTAAGCTCTTCCCCGCCCGTATTCAAAGAAGGTTTGCTCCAATGAAAGATTTTTGTCTCTATTTTTGTCTCTATTTTGCTAGATTATGTATACGTTTGGTTCTTAATGATTGGTTTTTATTGGTTATGTTTACGTTAATCATCTTGTAGGTTGTCTAGAGGTCTGACGAGGAAGCCTTTGGCTCTAATAAAAACATTGCGCAATGCGGTAAAATCCCTTGTTTTTATTTCAATTAGTATATTACATTATAGGCTACTATACATGTTATTTAATACTCCACCTATTTTACATCATAAGTAGTTTAAGAAAATTTTGTTTATTTTAAAATATAACTAGTATCATATTTTTAGGTAATTTTTATTTGTATTGGGTATATTTAACCAATCAAATAATATGATTTTTTTATGATTGGTTTAACTATACCTAATTAATTTATATATCAAATGTTTTGGGTTTGTGATTTATAAATTAGTATAAAAAGAATATTAGTGGATAGATGAGTATTCTTTCAGAATTTTTTTATCAATATATTGTATTTTTAATAATTTTCTTAAAAGCTGCTATTTTTGGAAAGTTTTCATTTTTTTTTGAGAAATATTCTAAATTTGAGTTTGTGATTTAGAAATTAGGATAACAAGAATATTTGTGGATAGATGAGTATTCTTTCAGAAATTTTCATCAATATATTGTATTTTAAAAAAAAATTTCTTAAAAGCTATTATTTTTGGAAAGTTTTCATTTTTTTTGAGAATTTTTATAGATTTGAGTTTGTAATTTAGAAATTAGGATAACAAGAATATTAGTCGATAGATGAGTATTGTTTCAGAGTTTTTCATCAATATGTTGTATTTTAAATAATTTTCATAAAAACTACTATTTTGTAAAGTTTTCATTTTTTGAGAAATATTGTAGATTTGAGTTTGTGATTTATAAATTAGGATAACAAGAATATTTATTGATATATGAGTATTCTTTCATAATTTTTCATCAATATATTGTATTTTCAAATAATTTTCTTAAAAGAGGCTATTTTTGGAAGTTTTCATTTTTTTGAGAAATTTTTTAGATTTAGGTTTCTGATTTAGAAATTTGGATAACAAGAATATTAGTGGATAGATGAGTATTCTTTCAGATTTTTTTATCAATATATTGTATCTTTAATAATTTTCTTAAAAGCTGCTATTTTTGGAAAGTTTTCATTTTTTTGAGAAATTTTATAGATTTGAGTTTTTGTGATTTAAAATTAGAATAACAAGAATATTAGGGGATAGATAAGTATTCTTTCAGAGTTTTTCATCAATAGGTTGTATTTTTAAATAATTATAATAAAACTGCTATTTTTGGAAAGTTTTCATTTTCTTGAAAAATACTGTAGATTTGAGTTTGTGATTTATAAATTAGGATAACAAGAATATTTGTGGATATTTGAGTACTATTTCAGAATTTTTAATCAATATATTGTATTTTTAAATAATTTTCTTAAAAGCTGCTATTTTTGGAAAGTTTTCATTTTTTTGAGAAATACTGTAGATTTGGGTTGTGATTTAGAAATTAGGTCAACGAAAATATTTGTGGATAGATGAGTATTAATTCAGAGTTTTTCATCAATAGGTTGTATTTTTAAATAATTTTAATAAAAACTGCTATTTTTGGAAAGTTTTCATTTTCTTGAGAAATTATGTAGATTTGGGTTTGTGATTTAGAAATTAGGATAACAAGAATATTTATGGATAGATGAGTATTCTTTCGTAAATGTTTTATCAATATACAGTATTTTTAAATAATTTTCTAAAAATTTGATATTTTTGGAAAGTTTTCAATTTTTTGAGAAATACTGTAGTGTTTGGGTTTGTGATTTAGAAATTAGGAAAACAAGATTATTTGTGGATAGATGAGTATTCTTTCAGAATTTTTCATCAATATATAGTATTGTTAAATAATTTTCTTAAAAATTGCTATTTTTGGAAAGTTTTCAATTTTTTGAGAAATACTGTAGAGTTTGGGTTTGTGATTTAGAAATTAGGATAACAAGAATATTTGTGGATATATGAGTATTCTTTCAGAATTTTTCATCAATATATAGTATTGTTAAATATTTTTCTTAAAAACTTCTATTTTTGGAAAGTTTTCATTTTTTTTAGAAATACTGTAGATTTGGGTTTGTGATTTTAAATTAGGATAACAAAAATATTTTTGGATAGATAAGTATTCTTTCAGAATTTTTCATCAATATATAGTATTGTTAAATAATTTTCTTAAAAACTGCTATTTTTGGAAAGTTTTCTTTCAGAATACTTTAGATTTGGGTTTGTGATTTAGAAATTAAGATAAAAAAAATATTTTTGGATAGATGAGTATTCTTTCAGAGTTTTTCATTAATATATTGTATTTTAAAATAATTTTCTTAAAAACTGCTATTTTTGGAAAGTTTTCATTTTTTTGAGAAATACTGTAGATTTGGGTTTGTGATTTAGAATTTAGGATAACAAAAATATTTTTGGATAGACGAGTATTCTTTCGGAATTTTTCATCAATATTTAGTATTGTTAAATAATTTTTTCTTAAAAGCTGCTATTTTTGTAAAGTTTTCATTTTTTTGAGAAATACTGTAGATTTGGGTTTGTGATTTAGAAATTAGGATCACAAGAATATTTGAGGATAGATGAGTATTCTTTCAGAATTTTTCATCAATATATAGTATTGTTAAATAATTTTCTTAAAAGCTGCTATTTTTGGAAAGTTTTCATTTTTTTGAGAAATACTGTAGATTTGGGTTTGTGATTTAGAAATTAAAATAACAAAAATATTTGTGGATAGATGAGTATTCTTTCAGAATTTTTCATCAATATATATAGTATTGTTAAATAATTTTCTTAAAAACTGCTATTTTTGGAAAGTTTTCTTTTTTTTTGAGAAATACTTTAGATTTGGGTTTGTGATTTAGAAATTAGGATCACAAGAATATTTGTGGATAGATGAGTATTCTTTCAGAATTTTTAATCAATATATTGTATTTTAAAATAATTTTCTTAAAAGCTGCTATTTTTGGAAAGTTTTCATTTTTTTGAGAAATACTTTAGATTTGGGTTTGTGATTTAGAAATTAGGATCACAAGAATATTTTTGGATAGATGAGTATTCTTTCAGAGTTTTTCATCAATATATTGTATTTTAAAATAATTTTCTTAAAAACTGCTATTTTTGGAAAGTTTTCATTTTTTTGAAAAATACTGTAGATTTGGGTTTGTGATTTAGAATTTAGGGTAACAAAAATATTTTTGGATAGACGAGTATTCTTTCGGAATTTTTCATCAATATTTAGTATTGTTAAATAATTTTTTCTTAAAAGCTGCTATTTTTGTAAAGTTTTCAATTTTTTGAGAAATACTGTAGATTTGAGTTTGTGATTTAGAAATTAGGATAACAAAAATATTTGTGGATAGATGAGTATTCTTTCAGAATTTTTCATCAATATATAGTACTGTTAAATAATTTTCTTAAAAACTGCTATTTTTGGAAATATTTCATTTTTTTTGAGAAATACTGTAGATTTGGGTTTGTGATTTAGAAATTAGGATCACAAAAATATTTTTGGATAGATGAGTATTCTTTCAGAATTTTTCATCAATATATAGTATTGTTAAATAATTTTCTTAAAAACTGCTATTTTTGGAAAGTTTTCATTTTTTTGAGAAATACTGTAGATTTGGGTTTGTGATTTAGAATTTAGGATAAAAAAAATATTTGTGGATAGATGAGTATTCTTTCAGAATTTTTCATCAATATATAGTATTGTTAAATAATTTTCTTAAAAGCTGCTATTTTTGGAAAGTTTTCATTTTTTTGAGAAATACTGTAGATTTGGGTTTGTGATTTAGAAATTAGGATCACAAGAATATTTGTGGATAGATGAGTATTCTTTCAGAATTTTTAATCAATATATAGTATTGTTAAATAATTTTCATAAAAACTGCTATTTTTGGAAAGTTTTCATTTTTTTGAGAAATACTGTAGATTTGGGTTTGTGATTTAGAAATTAGGATAACAAAATATTTTGGATAGATGAGTATTCTTTCAGAATTTTTCATCAATATATAGTATTGTTAAATAATTTTCTTAAAAGCTGCTATTTTTGGAAAGTTTTCATTTTTTTGAGAAATACTGTAGATTTGGGTTTGTGATTTAGAAATTAGGATCACAAGAATATTTGTGGATAGATGAGTATTCTTTCAGAATTTTTAATCAATATATTGTATTTTAAAATAATTTTCTTAAAAGCTGCTATTTTGGAAAGTTTTCATTTTTTTGAGAAATACTGTAGATTTGGGTTTGTGATTTAGAAATTAGGATAACAAAAATATTTTGGATAGATGAGTATTCTTTCAGAATTTTTCATCAATATATTGTATTTTAAAATAATTTTCTTAAAAGCTGCTATTTTTGGAAAGTTTTCATTTTTTGAGAAATACTGTAGATTTGGGTTTGTGATTTAGAAATTAGGATAACAAAAATATTTGTGGATAGATGAGTATTCTTTCAGAATTTTTCATCAATATATATAGTATTGTTAAATAATTTTCTTAAAAACTGCTATTTTTGGAAAGTTTTCTTTTTTTTGAGAAATACTTTAGATTTGGGTTTGTGATTTAGAAATTAGGATCACAAGAATATTTGTGGATAGATGAGTATTCTTTCAGAATTTTTAATCAATATATTGTATTTTAAAATAATTTTCTTAAAAGCTGCTATTTTTGGAAAGTTTTCATTTTTTTGAGAAATACTTTAGATTTGGGTTTGTGATTTAGAAATTAGGATCACAAGAATATTTGTGGATAGATGAGTATTCTTTCAGAATTTTTAATCAATATATTGTATTTTAAAATAATTTTCTTAAAAGCTGCTATTTTTGGAAAGTTTTCATTTTTTTGAGAAATACTGTAGATTTGGGTTTGTGATTTAGAAATTAGGATAACAAAAATATTTTTGGATAGATGAGTATTCTTTCAGAATTTTTCATCAATATATAGTATTGTTAAATAATTTTCTTAAAAGCTGCTATTTTTGGAAAGTTTTCATTTTTTTTTAGAAATACTTTAGATTTGGGTTTGTGATTTAGAAATTAGGATAACAAAAATATTTTTGGATAGATGAGTATTCTTTCAGAATTTTTCATCAATATATTGTATTTTAAAATAATTTTCTTAAAAACTGCTATTTTTGGAAAGTTTTCATTTTTTTGAGAAATACTGTAGATTTGGGTTTGTGATTTAGAATTAGGATAACAAAAATATTTTTGGATAGATGAGTATTCTTTCAGAATTTTTCATCAATATTTAGTATTGTTAAATAATTTTCTTAAAAGCTGCTATTTTTGGAAAGTTTTCATTTTTTTGAGAAATACTGTAGATTTGGGTTTGTGATTTAGAAATTAGGATAACAAAAATATTTGTGGATAGATGAGTATTCTTTCAGAATTTTTCATCAATATATAGTATTGTTAAATAATTTTCTTAAAACTGCTATTTTTGGAAAGTTTTCATTTTTTTGAGAAATACTGTAGATTTGGGTTTGTGATTTAGAAATTAGGATCACAAAAATATTTTTGGATAGATGAGTATTCTTTCAGAATTTTTCATCAATATATAGTATTGTTAAATAATTTTCTTAAAACTGCTATTTTTGGAAAGTTTTCATTTTTTTGATAAATACTGTAGATTTGTGTTTGTGATTTAGAATTTAGGATCACAAGAATATTTGTGGATAGATGAGTATTCTTTCAGAATTTTTCATCAATATATAGTATTGTTAAAAAATTTCTTAAAAACTGCTATTTTTGGAAAGTTTTCATTTTTTTTTGAGAAATACTGTAGATTTGGGTTTGTGATTTAGAAATTAGGATCACAAGAATATTTGTGGATAGATGAGTATTCTTTCAGAATTTTTCATCAATATATAGTATTGTTAAATAATTTTCTTAAAAGCTGCTATTTTTGGAAAGTTTTCATTTTTTTGAGAAATACTGTAGATTTGGGTTTGTGATTTAGAAATTAGGATAACAAAAATATTTGTGGATAGATGAGTATTCTTTCAGAATTTTTCATCAATATATATAGTATTGTTAAATAATTTTCTTAAAAACTGCTATTTTTGGAAAGTTTTCTTTTTTTTTGAGAAATACTTTAGATTTGGGTTTGTGATTTAGAAATTAGGATCACAAGAATATTTGTGGATAGATGAGTATTCTTTCAGAATTTTTAATCAATATATTGTATTTTAAAATAATTTTCTTAAAAGCTGCTATTTTTGGAAAGTTTTCATTTTTTTGAGAAATACTTTAGATTTGGGTTTGTGATTTAGAAATTAGGATCACAAGAATATTTGTGGATAGATGAGTATTCTTTCAGAATTTTTCATCAATATATTGTATTTTAAAATAATTTTCTTAAAAACTGCTATTTTTGGAAAGTTTTCATTTTTTTGAGAAATACTGTAGATTTGGGTTTGTGATTTAGAAATTAGGATAACAAAAATATTTGTGGATAGATGAGTATTCTTTCAGAATTTTTCATCAATATTAGTATTGTTAAATAATTTTTTTAAAAGCTGCTATTTTTGGAAAGTTTTCATTTTTTTGAGAAATACTGTAGATTTGGGTTTGTGATTTAGAAATTAGGATAACAAAAATATTTGTGGATAGATGAGTATTCTTTCAGAATTTTTCATCAATATATAGTATTGTTAAATAATTTTCTTAAAAACTGCTATTTTTGGAAAGTTTTCATTTTTTTGAGAAATACTGTAGATTTGGGTTTGTGATTTAGAAATTAGGATCACAAAAATATTTTTGGATAGATGAGTATTCTTTCAGAATTTTTCATCAATATATAGTATTGTTAAATAATTTTCTTAAAAACTGCTATTTTTGGAAAGTTTTCATTTTTTTGAGAAATACTGTAGATTTGGGTTTGTGATTTAGAATTTAGGATAAAAAAATATTTGTGGATAGATGAGTATTCTTTCAGAATTTTTCATCAATATATAGTATTGTTAAATAATTTTCTTAAAAGCTGCTATTTTTGGAAAGTTTTCATTTTTTTGAGAAATACTGTAGATTTGGGTTTGTGATTTAGAAATTAGGATCACAAGAATATTTGTGGATAGATGAGTATTCTTTCAGAATTTTTAATCAATATATAGTATTGTTAAATAATTTTCTTAAAAACTGCTATTTTTGGAAAGTTTTTATTTTTTTGAGAAATACTGTAGATTTGGGTTTGTGATTTAGAAATTAGGATAACAAAAATATTTGTGGATAGATGAGTATTCTTTCAGAATTTTTCATCAATATATAGTATTGTTAAATAATTTTCTTAAAAGCTGCTATTTTTGGAAAGTTTTCATTTTTTTGAGAAATACTGTAGATTTGGGTTTGTGATTTAGAAATTAGGATCACAAGAATATTTGTGGATAGATGAGTATTCTTTCAGAATTTTTAATCAATATATTGTATTTTAAAATAATTTTCTTAAAAGCTGCTATTTTTGGAAAGTTTTCATTTTTTTGAGAAATACTGTAGATTTGGGTTTGTGATTTAGAAATTAGGATAACAAAAATATTTTTGGATAGATGAGTATTCTTTCAGAATTTTTCATCAATATATTGTATTTTAAAATAATTTTCTTAAAAGCTGCTATTTTTGGAAAGTTTTCATTTTTTTGAGAAATACTGTAGATTTGGGTTTGTGATTTAGAAATTAGGATAACAAAAATATTTTTGGATAGATGAGTATTCTTTCAGAATTTTTCATCAATATATAGTATTGTTAAATAATTTTCTTAAAACTGCTATTTTTGGAAAGTTTTCATTTTTTGATAAATACTGTAGATTTGGGTTTGTGATTTAGAAATTAGGATCACAAGAATATTTGTGGATAGATGAGTATTCTTTCAGAATTTTTAATCAATATATTGTATTTTAAAATAATTTCTTAAAAGCTGCTATTTTTGGAAAGTTTTCATTTTTTTGAGAAATACTGTAGATTTGGGTTTGTGATTTAGAAATTAGGATAACAAAAATATTTGTGGATAGATGAGTATTCTTTCAGAATTTTTCATCAATATATAGTATTGTTAAATAATTTTCTTAAAAGCTGCTATTTTTGGAAAGTTTTCATTTTTTGAGAAATACTGTAGATTTGGGTTTGTGATTTAGAAATTAGGATAACAAAAATATTTGTGGATAGATGAGTATTCTTTCAGAATTTTTCATCAATATATAGTATTGTTAAATAATTTTCTTAAAAGCTGCTATTTTTGGAAAGTTTTCATTTTTTTGAGAAATACTGTAGATTTGGTTTGTGATTTAGAAATTAGGATAACAAAAATATTTTTGGATAGATGAGTATTCTTTCAGAATTTTTAATCAATATATTGTATTTTAAAATAATTTTCTTAAAAGCTGCTATTTTTGGAAAGTTTTCATTTTTTTGAGAAATACTGTAGATTTGGGTTTGTGATTTAGAAATTAGGATAACAAAATATTTGTGGATAGATGAGTATTCTTTCAGAATTTTTCATCAATATATAGTATTGTTAAATAATTTTCTTAAAAGCTGCTATTTTTGGAAAGTTTTCATTTTTTTTGAGAAATACTTTAGATTTGGGTTTGTGATTTAGAAATTAGGATCACAAGAATATTTGTGGATAGATGAGTATTCTTTCAGAATTTTTAATCAATATATTGTATTTTAAAATAATTTTCTTAAAAGCTGCTATTTTTGGAAAGTTTTCATTTTTTTGAGAAATACTGTAGATTTGGGTTTGTGATTTAGAAATTAGGATAACAAAAATATTTGTGGATAGATGAGTATTCTTTCAGAATTTTTCATCAATATATTGTATTTTAAAATAATTTTCTTAAAAGCTGCTATTTTTGGAAAGTTTTCATTTTTTTGAGAAATACTGTAGATTTGGGTTTGTGATTTAGAAATTAGGATAACAAAAATATTTGTGGATAGATGAGTATTCTTTCAGAATTTTTAATCAATATATTGTATTTTAAAATAATTTTCTTAAAAGCTGCTATTTTTGGAAAGTTTTCATTTTTTTGAGAAATACTGTAGATTTGGGTTTGTGATTTAGAAATTAGGATAACAAAAATATTTTTGGATAGATGAGTATTCTTTCAGAATTTTTCATCAATATATAGTATTGTTAAATAATTTTCTTAAAAGCTGCTATTTTTGGAAAGTTTTCATTTTTTTGAGAAATACTGTAGATTTGGGTTTGTGATTTAGAAATTAGGATCACAAGAATATTTGTGGATAGATGAGTATTCTTTCAGAATTTTTAATCAATATATTGTATTTTAAATAATTTTCTTAAAAGCTGCTATTTTTGGAAAGTTTTCATTTTTTTTGAGAAATACTTTAGATTTGGGTTTGTGATTTAGAAATTAGGATCACAAGAATATTTGTGGATAGATGAGTATTCTTTCAGAATTTTTAATCAATATATTGTATTTTAAAATAATTTTCTTAAAAGCTGCTATTTTTGGAAAGTTTTCATTTTTTTGAGAAATACTGTAGATTTGGGTTTGTGATTTAGAAATTAGGATAACAAAAATATTTGTGGATAGATGAGTATTCTTTCAGAATTTTTCATCAATATATAGTATTGTTAAATAATTTTCTTAAAAGCTGCTATTTTTGGAAAGTTTTCATTTTTTTGAGAAATACTTTAGATTTGGGTTTGTGATTTAGAAATTAGGATCACAAAAATATTTGTGGATAGATGAGTATTCTTTCAGAATTTTTAATCAATATATTGTATTTTAAAATAATTTTCTTAAAAGCTGCTATTTTTGGAAAGTTTTCATTTTTTTGAGAAATACTGTAGATTTGGGTTTGTGATTTAGAAATTAGGATAACAAGAATATTTGTGGATAGATGAGTATTCTTTCAGAATTTTTAATCAATATATTGTATTTTAAAATAATTTTCTTAAAAGCTGCTATTTTTGGAAAGTTTTCATTTTTTTGAGAAATACTGTAGATTTGGGTTTGTGATTTAGAAATTAGGATAACAAAAATATTTTGGATAGATGAGTATTCTTTCAGAATTTTTCATCAATATATAGTATTGTTAAATAATTTTCTTAAAAGCTGCTATTTTTGGAAAGTTTTCATTTTTTTTGAGAAATACTTTAGATTTGGGTTTGTGATTTAGAAATTAGGATCACAAGAATATTTGTGGATAGATGAGTATTCTTTCAGAATTTTTAATCAATATATTGTATTTTAAAATAATTTTCTTAAAAACTGCTATTTTTGGAAAGTTTTCATTTTTTTGAGAAATACTGTAGATTTGGTTTGTGATTTAGAAATTAGGATAACAAGAATATTTGTGGATAGATGAGTATTCTTTCAGAATTTTTCATCAATATATAGTATTGTTAAATAATTTTCTTAAAAACTGCTATTTTTGGAAAGTTTTCATTTTTTTGAGAAATACTGTAGATTTGGGTTTGTGATTTAGAAATTAGGATCACAAGAATATTTGTGGATAGATGAGTATTCTTTCAGAATTTTTCATCAATATATAGTATTGTTAAATAATTTTCTTAAAAGCTGCTATTTTTGGAAAGTTTTCATTTTTTTGAGAAATACTGTAGATTTGGGTTTGTGATTTAGAAATTAGGATAACAAAAATATTTGTGGATAGATGAGTATTCTTTCAGAATTTTTCATCAATATATAGTATTGTTAAATAATTTTCTTAAAAACTGCTATTTTTGGAAAGTTTTCATTTTTTTGAGAAATACTTTAGATTTGGGTTTGTGATTTAGAAATTAGGATCACAAGAATATTTGTGGATAGATGAGTATTCTTTCAGAATTTTTATCAATATATGTATTTTAAAATAATTTTCTTAAAAACTGCTATTTTTGGAAAGTTTTCATTTTTTGAGAAATACTGTAGATTTGGGTTTGTGATTTAGAAATTAGAATAACAAAATATTTGTGGATAGATGAGTATTCTTTCAGAATTTTTAATCAATATATTGTATTTTAAAATAATTTTCTTAAAAGCTGCTATTTTTGGAAAGTTTTCATTTTTTTGAGAAATACTGTAGATTTGGGTTTGTGATTTAGAAATTAGGATAAAAGAATATTTGTGGATAGATGAGTATTCTTTCAGAATTTTAATCAATATATTGTATTTTAAATAATTTTCTTAAAAGCTGCTATTTTTGGAAAGTTTTCATTTTTTTGAGAAATACTGTAGATTTGGGTTTGTGATTTAGAAATTAGGATAACAAGAATATTTGTGGATAGATGAGTATTCTTTCAGAATTTTTCATCAATATATAGTATTGTTAAATAATTTTCTTAAAAACTGCTATTTTTGGAAAGTTTTCATTTTTTTTGAGAAATACTGTAGATTTGGGTTTGTGATTTAGAAATTAGGATCACAAAAATATTTGTGGATAGATGAGTATTCTTTCAGAATTTTTCATCAATATATAGTATTGTTAAATAATTTTCTTAAAAGCTGCTATTTTTGGAAAGTTTTCATTTTTTGAGAAATACTGTAGATTTGGGTTTGTGATTTAGAAATTAGGATAACAAAAATATTGTGGATAGATGAGTATTCTTTCAGAATTTTTCATCAATATATATAGTATTGTTAAATAATTTTCTTAAAAGCTGCTATTTTTGGAAAGTTTTCTTTTTTTTTGAGAAATACTTTAGATTTGGGTTTGTGATTTAGAAATTAGGATCACAAGAATATTTGTGGATAGATGAGTATTCTTTCAGAATTTTTAATCAATATATTGTATTTTAAAATAATTTTCTTAAAAACTGCTATTTTTGGAAAGTTTTCATTTTTTGAGAAATACTGTAGATTTGGGTTTGTGATTTAGAAATTAGGATAACAAAAATATTTGTGGATAGATGAGTATTCTTTCAGAATTTTTTCAATATATATATAGTATTGTTAAATAATTTTCTTAAAAGCTGCTATTTTTGGAAAGTTTTCATTTTTTTGAGAAATACTTTAGATTTGGGTTTGTGATTTAGAAATTAGGATAACAAAAATATTTGTGGATAGATGAGTATTCTTTCAGAATTTTTAATCAATATATTGTATTTTAAAATAATTTTCTTAAAAGCTGCTATTTTGGAAAGTTTTCATTTTTTTGAGAAATACTGTAGATTTGGGTTTGTGATTTAGAAATTAGGATCACAAGAATATTTGTGGATAGATGAGTATTCTTTCAGAATTTTAATCAATATATTGTATTTTAAAATAATTTTCTTAAAAGCTGCTATTTTTGGAAAGTTTTCATTTTTTTGAGAAATACTGTAGATTTGGGTTTGTGATTTAGAAATTAGGATAACAAAAATATTTGTGGATAGATGAGTATTCTTTCAGAATTTTTCATCAATATATAGTATTGTTAAATAATTTTCTTAAAAGCTGCTATTTTTGGAAAGTTTTCATTTTTTTGAGAAATACTGTAGATTTGGGTTTGTGATTTAGAAATTAGGATAACAAAAATATTTGTGGATAGATGAGTATTCTTTCAGAATTTTAATCAATATATTGTATTTTAAAATAATTTTCTTAAAAGCTGCTATTTTTGGAAAGTTTTCATTTTTTTGAGAAATACTGTAGATTTGGGTTTGTGATTTAGAAATTAGGATACACAAGAATATTTGTGGATAGATGAGTATTCTTTCAGAATTTTTAATCAATATATTGTATTTTAAATAATTTCTTAAAAGCTGCTATTTTGGAAAGTTTTCATTTTTTTGAGAAATACTGTAGATTTGGGTTTGTGATTTAGAAATTAGGATAACAAAAATATTTGTGGATAGATGAGTATTCTTTCAGAATTTTTCATCAATATATAGTATTGTTAAATAATTTTCTTAAAAGCTGCTATTTTTGGAAAGTTTTCATTTTTTGAGAAATACTTTAGATTTGGGTTTGTGATTTAGAAATTAGGATCACAAGAATATTTGGATAGATGAGTATTCTTTCAGAATTTTTTATCATATATTGTATTTTAAAATAATTTCTTAAAAGCTGCTATTTTTGGAAAGTTTTCATTTTTTGAGAAATACTGTAGATTTGGGTTTGTGATTTAGAAATTAGGATAACAAAAATATTGTGGATAGATGAGTATTCTTTCAGAATTTTCATCAATATATTGTATTTAAAATAATTTTCTTAAAAGCTGCTATTTTTGGAAAGTTTTCATTTTTTGAGAAATACTGTAGATTTGGGTTTGTGATTTAGAAATTAGGATAACAAAATATTGTGGATAGATGAGTATTCTTTCAGAATTTTTCATCAATATATAGTATTGTTAAAAATTTTCTTAAAAGCTGCTATTTTGGAAAGTTTTCATTTTTTTGAGAAATACTGTAGATTTGGGTTTGTGATTTAGAAATTAGGATAACAAAAATATTTGTGGATAGATGAGTATTCTTTCAGAATTTTTCATCAATATATTGTATTTTAAATAATTTTCTTAAAAGCTGCTATTTTGGAAAGTTTTCATTTTTTGAGAAATACTGTAGATTTGGGTTTGTGATTTAGAAATTAGGATAACAAAAATTTTTGGATAGATGAGTATTCTTTCAGAATTTTCATCAATATATGTATTGTTAAATTTTCTTAAAAGCTGCTATTTTTGGAAAGTTTTCATTTTTTTGAGAAATACTTTAGATTTGGGTTTGTGATTTAGAAATTAGGATAACAAGAATATTTGTGGATAGATGAGTATTCTTTCAGAATTTTAATCAATATATTGTATTTTAAAATAATTTTCTTAAAAAGCTGCTATTTTTGGAAAGTTTTCATTTTTTTGAGAAATACTGTAGATTTGGGTTTGTGATTTAGAAATTAGGATAACAAGAATATTTGTGGATAGATGAGTATTCTTTCAGAATTTTTCATCAATATATTGTATTTAAAATAATTTTTCTTAAAAGCTGCTATTTTTGGAAAGTTTTCATTTTTTTGAGAAATACTGTAGATTTGGGTTTGTGATTTAGAAATTAGGATAACAAAAATATTTGTGGATAGATGAGTATTCTTTCAGAATTTTTATCAATATAGTATTGTTAAATAATTTCTTAAAAGCTGCTATTTTGGAAAGTTTTCATTTTTTGAGAAATACTGTAGATTTGGGTTTGTGATTTAGAAATTAGGATAACAAAAATTTGTGGATAGATGAGTATCTTTCAGAATTTTTCATCAATATTTGTATTTTAAAATAATTTCTTAAAAAGCTGCTATTTTTGGAAAGTTTTCATTTTTTTGAGAAATACTGTAGATTTGGGTTTGTGATTTAGAAATTAGGATAACAAGAATATTTGTGGATAGATGAGTATTCTTTCAGAATTTTCATCAATATATTGTATTTTAAAATAATTTTCTTAAAAGCTGCTATTTTGGAAAGTTTTCATTTTTTGAGAAATACTGTAGATTTGGGTTTGTGATTTAGAAATTAGGATAACAAAAATATTTTGGATAGATGAGTATTCTTTCAGAATTTTTCATCAAATATAGTATTTTAAATAATTTTCTTAAAAGCTGCTATTTTGGAAAGTTTTCATTTTTTTGAGAAATACTTAGATTTGGGTTTGTGATTTAGAAATTAGGATAACAAAGAATATTTGTGGATAGATGAGTATTCTTTCAGAATTTTAATCAATATATAGTATTTTAAATAATTTTCTTAAAAGCTGCTATTTTTGGAAAGTTTTCATTTTTTTGAGAAATACTGTAGATTTGGGTTTGTGATTTAGAAATTAGGATAACAAGAATATTTGTGGATAGATGAGTATTCTTCAGAATTTTTCATCAATATATAGTATTTTAAATAATTTTCTTAAAAGCTGCTATTTTGGAAAGTTTTCATTTTTTGAGAAATACTGTAGATTTGGGTTTGTGATTTAGAAATTAGGATATAAAAAATATTTGTGGATAGATGAGTATTCTTTCAGAATTTTTCATCAATATATAGTATGTTAAAATAATTTCTTAAAAGCTGCTATTTTTGGAAAGTTTTCATTTTTTGAGAAAT